>NC_064616.1:80447400-80749500 GCF_023898315.1 Schistocerca nitens | reverse complement strand
GCACAACAATACGTTACAGCACAGTACTTTCTTCATCACGGCAATAAGAGTAATAACTAAGATATCTATACGCAAAGCATTTCACTTTTGTTTATCATGAGGTAAGTACATTGGCTTCTGCAGAACTTAGCTTTCAGAGGACAATAACTACGACACTTCCACAGAGATTATCTTACAACAAGACGCACAGTTTAGCGCTACAGTACACGTATTTGAGTGATTAATTTTGTACTTAAAACATTTATTTTTAAAGATATTTGAAGTACAAAGATACAAAGTTTTTTCCGTGATACAGATTATTGCAATGGAATGAAATGTAACACCTGAGGATATAATTACATTAATCCTCAGGGGGGTACACGCTTACTTTGTGTACCATGTTTTTGGCAAGCACAAGGAGCCCTAGCTAATATAGTATTTGCTTATACAACTTTACACATCGGTACCATATTTCTCCAACACAGAATTACACAGCTATCTGATTATTTAACAGAGAAACAAAAATTTTTTTATGTCAGTGACACATGTTTACGCAATTACACAGTTGGATAATTTCACACTTATGAAATTGTATTTTGTCTGTACTTTGTGAACTGTTCGTATTTTTTTTTTAACCATTGTGATACTATGAGAGCTTTGAATCATATATTTCATATGGGATCATGATTTTTTATAGTACGTTTGAGGTAGATGACACTATTGAAATGAGCAGAGAATTTTTTTTAGGTTTTGAAACTATTGCAGAAAGCTACGACGTTTTCAAGATTTGACTGAGGTGTTATGATGTCATTATTACGACGACGATGTGTATTATGCTGTTGAGGTATGTTTATGATCAATAAGATGCTACCGTAAATGAGGAATTTGATTATGCTACGATTTTCTTATGATGAAATATTGAAGAAGTGTCGACAAATATGTATATGTATAATAAGGTAAGGAATAATGAGTAGTGGTTAGGGACTCTGATTTGTGGAGAAGGATGTTGAAAACCAAGAATCGTACTTTAAAAATTATGAAATGTATGTAAATGCGTGAATGTATTACAATGCCGACGAAAATTTTTTGGGCACTGTTATATCAATAGGATTTTGTTTCTACAGATTTGTAACGCAAATTCTTGACCTGTGAAATTTTTATATGTGACTGTCACTATAGCGGAAACTGCTGTCGTAAATATTTCAGTAAGAAAGGTAAATGACCTTGATGTAATGCGTTTTGGGCGCCCAGCAGAGAGATAGTCGCCTGACAAAAGAAAGCCATTAGGTGGAGAAAAAGAAAAAGAGAGGCCATTATCCTCGCTATTGACATTTCTTTGTAGAAAGCATCGCAAATATGACACGCTCAAACTTGAAAACATATGATTACACTGTGGAGCTCTTAATTTATGATATTTACTAAAATGCCTAATGAAATGATGAGAAACATTTTACATCTATTGTCTTTCTAGTTGAGAGATTGCTCATTTTGTTTAATATCTGGTTTCCAGCTGTGTTGCAGCATTGGTTTTATAAAATAAAATTAAATGCATTTGCTAATGTGAACACTTTCTGTCAACAGATCTATTAAATAATTACTTTATGATCCACATTCTTCGAAAAAGGAGCTCTTAGAATGGAAAGAACAATAAGAAGGGACTAATAACAGTAACTGCATATATAATTTTCTTTTCAAGTACTTGGTAATTTTTTTGTAGAATTAGTTTTTGTGGTGCGCCACTTTAATGACATACACTCCTGGAAATTGAAATAAGAACACCGTGAATTCATTGTCCCAGGAAGGGGAAACTTTATTGACACATTCCTGGGGTCAGATACATCACATGATCACACTGACAGAACCACAGGCACATAGACACAGACAACAGAGCATGCACAATGTCGGCACTAGTACAGTGTATATCCACCTTTCGCAGCAATGCAGGCTGCTATTCTCCCATGGAGACGATCGTAGAGATGCTGGATGTAGTCCTGTGGAACGGCTTGCCATGCCATTTCCACCTGGCGCCTCAGTTGGACCAGCGTTCGTGCCGGACGTGCAGACCGCGTGAGACGACTCTTCATCCAGTCCCAAACATGCTCAATGGGGGACAGATCCGGAGATCTTGCTGGCTAGGGTAGTTGACTTACACCTTCTAGAGCACGTTGGGTGGCACGGGATACATGCGGACGTGCATTGTCCTGTTGGAACAGCAAGTTCCCTTGCCGGTCTAGGAATGGTAGAACGATGGGTTCGATGACGGTTTGGATGTACCCTGCACTATTCAGTGTCCTCTCGACGATCACCAGTGGTGTACAGCCAGTGTAGGAGATCGCTCCCCACACCATGATGCCGGGTGTTGGCCCTGTGTGCCTCGGTCGTATGCAGTCCTGATTGTGGCGCTCACCTGCACGGCGCCAAACACGCATACGACCATCATTGGCACCAAGGCAGAAGCGACTCTCATCGCTGAAGACGACACGTCTCCATTCGTCCCTCCATTCACGCCTGTCGCGACACCACTGGAGGCGGTCTGCATGATGTTGGGGCGTGAGCGGAAGACGGCCTAACGGTGTGCGGGACCGTAGCCCAGCTTCATGGAGACGGTTGCGAATGGTCCTCGCCGATACCCCAGGAGCAACAGTGTCCCTAATTTGCTGGGAAGTGGCGGTGCGGTCCCCTACGGCATTGCGTAGGATCCTACGGTCTTGGCGTGCATCCGTGCGTCGCTGCGGTCCGGTCCCAGGTCGACGGGCACGTGCACCTTCCGCTGACCACTGGCGACAACATCGATGTACTGTGGAGACCTCACGCCCCACGTGTTGAGCAATTCGGCGGTACGTCCACCCAGCCTCCCACATGCCCACTATACGCCCTCGCTCAAAGTCCGTCAACTGCACATACGGTTCACGTCCACGCTGTCGCGGCATGCTACCAGTGTTAAAGACTGCGATGGAGCTCCGTATGCCACGGCAGACTGGCTGACACTGACGGCGGCGGTGCACAAATGCTGCGCAGCTAGCGCCATTCGACGGCCAACACCGCGGTTCCTGGTGTGTCCGCTGTGCCGTGCGTGTGATCATTGCTTGTACAGCCCTCTCGCAGTGTCCGGAGCAAGTATGGTGGGTCTGACACACCGGTGTCAATGTGTTCTTTTTTCCATTTCCAGGAGTGTAGATATTAAGATGTGACTAGACATTTCCCTTATCTGCATTGTTGTCTTTAGTCTACTATTTTTTGTGCTTGAGCTCTGTCATGTTTAGATATAAGTTATTACATTTGCTGCTGCTGTTTGCCAGGCATAGTGCTACTAAATTTCACTTTGTATTACTCTGTTGAGCGAGTTTTACTACTGATTTATTTTTCTTGTTGCTGCACATTGGCTCATATGAGTTGTAATGTTGCATTGCTTGGTAATTTAGATTTACTGTAGCTTGCTTTGCCAATTTCCATTTTTTTTGTCATTGCTGTTTGTGTTCATTGTTTTGTGTTGCTGCATTGCCTCGTCCCTTAGTTTATGCATCTGAGCTCAGTAGATTTAAGTTAGCTTAAGAGGGGGTAGACTATATAAGAAACTAACTATGATGAATCGGAAGAAATGCATTGAGAAGTTATACGAAAAAAGTACAGAAAGCAGGTATAGATAGGACTTTTTGGGAATAATGATGAACGAAGGGTGATCTCCAAGAAAAAAAAAAGGTTTTGTTTGCAAAATACTGCAGTACCAAATGTTACACTGAAAACAAACCCTGTCTTTCCCCCTGTGTTATTCTGCTATGTGTTTGTGTACTCTCGTATATTTGTGTTTTTCCTGTCTTTATGTGTTTAGTTAATAAGATTTATGTTGTAGAATTTTTCAAATACTATGTTATTTACTTTGTAAAGATGTTTAGACATTATTTATTCTGTTTTGTTTTAATGCTCACGTGTGAAGTTGATGTTTCAAAAGTTATTCTGATCTTTTATGTATTTACTTATGTCATAATTCCTGTAACACTGATGTATATGTTATTTCGATTCCTCTGTAAAGCCTGTATTACTACAAATGTTATCTGTACTGTTATGTTCTTTAATGATGTATTTTGTACCTTTGTTATTGTATTTTTATGTTATAAAATTGTAATTGACACCAGTTCATCAAATTAAGTAACTTGTAAGTTACATTTCACTGCACACATTTCTGTTGGTCATAGTAATGCACAATATGTGAGTAGTTGGGACTGTTAGTGTTTGCACGTGTGTTAATAATTCAGCAAGGGACTGGATAACAGCATTGCTGGTTCTAAGGACAATTCCAAAAAGTTCGTGAGTGTACAAGTGGTGGTTTATGGACTTGCTATATTCTCTGCAAGACTCTTCGACGGTGATTGTGCACCTGCAGAGTCGCAACAGATGGCTGCTGGCCGTCTCTACCAGGACTACAGTGGGTCTGCATCTTTGATGGCCCACCAATTTCTACAAGGACTGCAGTGGGTCTGCACCTCTGCTGGCCCACCAATACCGTAATCTCTAACAAGACTACAGTGGTCTGCTCTGTGATGACCTACCTACCAATATTCTTCAAAACTTCGACTGACTCTGCTGTGGGTTTGCTCTGTTGTGGCCCATTACCTGTCTGTATGTCGAGAGTCAGCACTGTCTTTCCGTTGGAATGACACCGCTGCTTCTTCAAGACTGCATGGAAATCCACTACTTCCATGTGCATTTTCTTTTACTGCTGAGACTTTGACAAAAACACTGCAATTTTACTGTGATGAACGATCAGGACTGTCTTCATGGACTTTGACCAACATTGTATCAATAAGTGTGTGCATTTGATTTCTTTGTTATTGTAATTATGAAAAATTTTTTCAAATCTGTATTGGCCACTGCACAAAACAATTTATAAAATTTTTTGTGGGGAGCATGGGGGCTATGTAAGTAGGCTGTTTAGGTTTTTATATTGGTAACGCCACGTAGCGCTCTGTACGAAAATCACTGGCTGTGCTGTGTGCAGTCTGTGGGTAGTTTGCATTGTTGTCTGCCATTGTAGTGTTGGGCAGCGGCAGCTGGATGTGAACAGCGCGTAGCGTTGCGCAGTTGGAGGTGAGCCGCCAGCAGTGGTGGATGTAGGGAGAGAGATGGCGGAGTTTTGAAATTTGTAAGACTGGATGTCATGAACTGCTGTATATATTATGACTTTTGAACACTAGTAAGGTAAATACATTGTTTGTTCTCTATCAAAAATCTTTCATTTGCTAACTATGCCTATTAGTAGTTAGTGCCTTCAGTAGTTTGAATCTTTTATTTAGCTGGCAGTAGTGGCGCTCGCTGTATTGCAGTAGTTCGAGTAACGACGATATTTAGTGAGGTAAGTGATTTGTGAAACGTATAGGTTAATGTTAGTCAGGGCCATTCTTTTGTCGGGATTTTTGATTGTCAGATTGCGTTGCACTAAAAATATTGTGTGTCAGTTCCAAGGGGACGTTTCACTTTCTCCACGGCAGCAAGACCAAACCGTGAAGAACATGTAAAACATTTATCGTTAGGAATAAAACAACTTGTATAGTTTTCTAGAGTGGAATAAAAAACAACAATAAAGAATAATACATATTAAATGCATTTCAAAACCTAGCGAGATTGTGCTAGAGTCTGATAAAAGAGTAACGGGAACTGAATGCTCGTGCTGCCGTACTAACTCGCGATATGTCACCCTAAAAGTGAGTCCTGAGACAAACCCTTAACAATGCATTGGCACAGCCACGGAAAATATGCTATTTTGGTTAGGAATACACGCCGTTTATATTAAGTAGAGGGCTTTGTACACTAGTGACAGATGTTTGATCTAAATGGCTTTCGCACTTGAGTCAGGCAGAGATCGATCTTTTGAATGCGATACCAGCAGACATCAGGCATCGAACCAGTGTGCAGATTCCGGAAACGAGAGAATGAAGAAATCAATGGTTTGTAAGTAGCTACGAAAGTTGAGCTCCAGAAATAATAGTGTTTACCACGAAACGCAAAGTGAGCGACTGTCATAAATAAGATATTTGTGGAAATAACTGATTACTCGGCTGAGGGATATCTATACATCTACATCTACATCCATACTCCGCAAGCCAGCTGACGGTGTGTGGCGGAGGGTACCTTGAGTACCTCTATCCGTTCTCCCTTCTATTCCAGTCTCGTATTGTTCGTGGAAAGAAGGATTGTCGGTATGCTTCTGTGTGGACTCTAATCTCTCTCATTTTATCCTCATGGTCTCTTCGTGAGATATACGTAGGAGGGAGCAATATACTGCTTGACTCTTCGGTGAAGCTATGTTCTCGAAACTTCAACAAAAGCCCGTACCGAGCTACTGAGCGTCTCTCCTGCAGAGTCTTCCACTGGAGTTTATCTATCATCTCCGTAACGCTTTCGCGATTACTAAATGATCCTGTAACGAAGCGCGCTGCTCTCCATTGGATCTTCTCTATCTCTTCTATCAACCCTATCTGGTACGGATCCCACACTGCTGAGCAATATTCAAGCAGTGGGCGAACAAGTGTACTGTTACCTACTTCCTTTGTTTTCGGATTGCATTTCCTTAGGATTCTTCCAATGAATCTCAGTCTGGCATCTGCTTTACCAACGATCAACTTTATATGATCATTCCATTTTAAATCACTCCTAATGCGTACTCCCAGATAATTTATGGAATTAACTGCTTCCAGTTGCTGACCTGCTATATTGTAGCTAAATGATAGAGGAACTATCTTTCTATGTATTCGCAGCACATTACACTTGTCTACATTGAGATTCATTGTTATTCCCTGCACCATGCGTCAATTCGCTGCAGATCCTCCTGCATTTCAGTACAATTTTCCATTGTTACAACCTCTTGATACACAACAGCATCATCTGCAAAAAGCCTCAGTGAACTTCCGATGTCATCCACAAGGTCATTTATGTATATTGTAAATAGCAACGGTCCTATGACACTCCCCTGCGGCACACCTGAAACCACTCTTACTTCGGAAGACTTCTCTCCATTGAGAATGACATGATGCGTTCTGTTATCTAGGAACTCTTCAATCCAATCACACAATTGGTCTGATAGTCCATACGCTCTTACTTTGTTCATTAAACGACTGTGGGGAACTGTATCGAACGCCTTGCGGAAGTCAAGAAACACGGCATCTACCTGTGAACCCGGTCTATGGCCCTCTGAGTCTTGTGGACGAATAGCGCGAGCTGGGTTTCACAAGACCGTCTTTTTCGAAACCCATGTTGATTCCTACAGAGTGGATTTCTAGTCTCCAGAAAAGTCGTTATACTCTAACATGATACGTGTTCCAAAATTCTACAACTGATCAACGTTAGAAATATAGGTCTCTAGTTCCGCACCTCTGTTCGACGTCCCTTCTAGAAAACGGGGATGACCTGTGCCCGCCCGCATCTCGTGGTCGTGCGGTAGCGTTCTCGCTTCCCACGCCCGGGTTCCCGGGTTCGATTCCCGGCGGGGTCAGAGATTTTCTCTGCCTCGTGATGGCTGGGTGTTGTGTGCTGTTCTTAGGTTAGTTAGGTTTAAGGGGATACGGAATCGGATTTTGGGTTAAAAAATCGAATTTTTTTTATTGGCGTATTATATTCTGCCATGTTTCCTCTTTAAAATGACGTATCATACATAGCTCTACTACAATTATAACTATTTTATTTTTATATATTTGTGAGATCGGGTATTGCGCTTTAGTTATACACGTCTCTTGTGGCTGACCATGAACTTTTTGGCAGTACCTTTAAAGTGACATGAATTCAAATATCCCGGTTTCCAGCGACTATTTATACACTAGTTGCCCGAAAATGTTTCTCTCTGGTTTCCTCAAGTTACTCTTTGACTTTGTGGCGGGACTGTTTTGTAAACAATGTGATATAAGAAAGTAGTTGTTGTTGAGTTATTTCGTATTTAGTGCTTCATTTTTCGCAGTGAAAATGCCTAGAGCTAAAGCAAAAGTATTTAAAAAGCGTGTGAACTGGCAAAAGAAAAGAAATAATGATTCATTAGCAAAGCAAAGCAGTTCATCATCATCAGTGTTGGAAAATGTGAATCCACTTATTACTGATTTGCCGAACGAACTTACACCAAATGAAAACAGTGCTTCTCATAAAAAACTAAGAGATTTGGAAGAGAAATATAATTTACTTGATAGAGGGAATGAAGTTTTTGAACTCATTGATACGAATATATTGTGTGAAGCTCTTGAAAACAGTTTGTGCTGCAAAAAATGTCATGGAAACGTTTCTCTGAAAGTAGAATCCCATGTTGGCCTGGCTGCCCAGTTTAATTTAATATGCAGTGTTTGTAAATACAGCTGTAAGTTTCCAAGTTCGGTTTCAGTAACTGTAAATAATGGATACAAGAAAACTGAACTTTATAGTGTAAATATTAGGTTAGTTTATGGATTGCGAGCAATTGGTAAGGGCAAAGCAGCTGGTGATATGCTATGTGGTGTTCTAAATCTTCCAAGTGCACCTTCAAAGTTTGAAGCTTACAATTATGTACTAGGATCTGCAGTTGAAGATGTAGCACAGAAGTCAATGCAGGTTGCTGTGGAAGAAGCAGTGGAAGAAAATGACGGCAGTCGTGACCTCACAGTGGCGTTTGATGGCACGTGGCAGAAAAGGGGCCACACCTCCAACAATGGTGTTGTAACAGCAACTAGTGTTGATACTGGCAAGGTTATTGATGTTGCAATAATGTCTAAATACTGTAGGTGCACAGGCAGGCTGAAAAATGAACACAGTGATGACTGTATTGCTAATTATTATGGTAGTAGTGGTGGCATGGAGGTTGCTGGGGTGAAGAAAATTTTTCATCGCTCTTCACAGTGGTATAATGTTCGCTATGTCAAATATCTGGGAGATGGTGACTCTAAAGCATTCAAAGAAGTTTTGGAAAGCAAACCATATGGGAACAGTGTAAATATAAGCAAACTTGAATGTATAGGACATGTGCAGAAGAGAATGGGTGCCAGGCTGAGAAGGTTAAAATCAGTTATGAAAGGGAAAAAACTAGATGATGGGAAAACCTTGGATGGCAGAGGAAGATTGACTGATTCCATAATAGACCACATTCAGAACTGCTATGGCCTTGCAATCAGGCAAAATACAGGCAATCTTGAAGAAATGAGGAGAGCTATATGGGCTTTATATTTCCACACCGCATCCACGGATGAGCATCCACAACATGGTTTGTGCCCCAAAGGTGAAAACAGCTGGTGTAAATACAATAGGGGACTAACAACAGGAGAGAAATACATTCACCACCACAGTCTACCATCAGCCATCATGGCAGAAATAAAGCCCATTTTCAGAGATCTGGCTGACAGAAGTCTTCTGATGAAATGTCTTCACGGAAAAACGCAGAACCCCAACGAGTGCTTGAATAGTGTGATATGGCATCGTCTCCCAAAAACAGTGTTTGTCGGAATTAATACACTACATTTTGGTGTGTATGATGCTGTGGCAACCTTCAATCTTGGAAATATAACTAAATGCCAGGTCCTTCAGAAGTTGGGTATGTGTGTTGGTTCCCGTACGGTACGTGCTATGTTCTTTTTAGATCAGCACAGACTAAGGCATGCTGATAATATAATCAAGACATTAGTGAAAAAAGCAAGACAGGTGCAGAGGGGTGCCAAAAGAAGACTTGAAGATGATTATGAAGACTGTGAAGGGGGTATTAGCTACGGATCAGGAATGTTTTAATCTTCTTTCTCCGTTTCCCGTAAGTTTACTTTTTACTTCATCTAGGAACATTATCTCAGGTACTGGTCAACCTAGAAGTCTGAAATTTTTATGACGTAGTGACATAGGTCCCTATTACATACTGAAACAACGATTTTTTAATTACTTGATTTACAAAAGACTTAGGGGTGATAGTCTAGTAAAAAGCGATGGAAAAAATTTACTTAAAAATAAATGTACAATATCTCTGTAAGAAAATACTTTGACAATAAACTGTTGTTTCAGTATTGTTGTAACATATGAATGCACATACAGTAAAATTTTTACCTCTCTGTCTCCAGTAGTTTGTGAGAAAATGTTCCCTATAGTAGGCATATATTAACATTGCGGGGATAGGTGATTCCGTATCCCCTTAAGTAGTTCTAAGTTCTAGGGGACTGATGACCATAGATGTTAAGTCCCATAGTGCTCAGAGCCATTTGAATTTGACCTGTGCCCTTTTCCAATCCTTTGGAACGCTACGCTCCTCTAGAGACCTACGGTACACCGCTGCAAGAAGGCAAGAAGGCAAGAAGGGGGGCAAGTTCCTTCGCGTACTCTGTGTAAAATCGAACTGGTATCCCATCAGGTCCAGCGGCCTTTCCTCTTTTGAGCGATTTTAATTGTTTCTCTATCCCTCTGTCGTCTATTTCGATATCTACCATTTTGTCATCTGTGCGACAATCTAGAGAAGGAACTACAGTGCAGTCTTCCTCTGTGAAACAGCTTTTGAAAAAGACATTTAGTATTTCGGCCTTTAGTCTGTCATCCTCTGTTTCAGTACCATTTTGGTCACAGAGTGTCTGGACATTTTGTTTTGATCCACCTACCGCTTTGACATAAGACCAAAATTTCTTAGGATTTTCTGCCAAGTCAGTACATAGAACTTTACTTTCGAATTCATTGAACGCCTCTCGCATAGCCCTTCTCACACTACATTTCGCTTCGCGTAATTTTTGTTTGTCTGCAAGGCTTTGGCTATGTTTATGTTTGCTGTGAAGTTCCCTTTGCTTCCGCAGCAGTTTTCTAACTCGGTTGTTGTGCGACGGTGGCTCTTTTCCATCTCTTACGATCTTGCTTGGCACATACTCATCTAACGCATATTGTACGATGGTTTTGAACTTTGTCCACTGATCCTCAACACTATCTGTAATTGAGACGAAACTTTCGTGTTGCCGGCCGCGGTGGTCTAGCGGTTCTGGCACTGCAGTCCGGAACCGCGGGACTGCTACGGTCGCAGGTTCGAATCCTGCCTCGGGCATGGATGTGTGTGATGTCCTTAGGTTAGTTAGGTTTAAGTAGTTCTAAGTTCTAGGGGACTTATGACCTAAGATGTTGAGTCCCATAGTGCTCAGAGCCATTTGAACCATTTTTTTGAACTTTCGTGTTGAGCTGTCAGGTACACTGTAATCTGCTTTCTGTCACTTTTGCTAAACAGAAAAATCTTCCTATCTTTTTCTAATATTTCAATTTACGGCTGAAATCATCGATGCAGTAACCGCTATATGATCACTGATTCCCTGTTCTGCATCAACTGTTTCAAATAATTCGGGTCTGTTTGTCACCAGAAGGTCTAATATGTTATCGCCACGAGTCGGTTCTCTGTTTAACTGCTCAAGGTAGTTTTCAGATAAAGCACTTAAAAAAATTTCACTGGATTCTTTGTCCCTGCCACTCGTTATGAACGTTTGAGTCTCCCAGTCTATATACGGCAAATTAAAATCTCCACCCAGAACTATAACATGGTGGGGAAATCTACTCGAAATATTTTCCAAATTATCCTTCAGGTGCTCAGCCACAACAGCTGCTGAGCCAGGGGGCCTATAGAGACATCCAATTACCATGTCTGAGCCTGCTTTAACCGTGACCTTCACCCAAATTATTTCACATTTCAGATCTCTGTCAATTTCCTTCGCTACTATTACACCTCTTATCGCTCTAAACAAGCCTCCCCCTTCACTGTCCAGCCTGTCTCTGCGGTATACATTCCAATCTGAGTTTAGGATTTCATTACTGTTTACGTCTGGTTTCAGCCAACATTCTGTCCCTAGTACTATATGGGCATTGTGACCGTTTATTAATGAGAGCAGTTCTGGGACCTTTCTATAGACGCTCCTGCAGTTTACTATTAGTACATTAATATTGTTATTCCCTGTTGAATTTCGCCTACTCCTACCTTGTCGCGTCTCAGAAGGCGTCTTGTCGGGCCTAGGAAGGGAAATCTCTAACCTAAAACACCCACATGTGCACTCCACACGTACTCCGCTACCCTTGTAGCCGCTTCCGGCGTGTAGTGCACGCCTGACCTATTCAGGGGGACCCTACATTTCTCCACCTGATAGCGGAGGTCGAGAAATTTGCACCCCAGATCTCCACAGAATCGTCTGAGCCTCTGGTTTAAGCCTTCTACTCGGCTCCAAACCACAGGACCGCGATCGGTTCTGGGAACGATACTACAAATAGTTAGCTCTGATTCCACCCCGAGAGCGAGGCTTTCCACCTTCTCCAATTCCGCCAACCGCCTGTACGAACTGAGGATGATCTCTGAACCCAGACGGCAGGAGTCATTGGTGCCGACATGAGCAACAATTTGCAGTCGGGTGCACCCAGTGCTCTCTATCGCCGCCGGCAGGGCCTCCTCCACATCTCGGATGAAAGCCCCCGGCAAGCAGACAGAGTGAACACTGGCCTTCTTCCCCGACCTTTCCGCTATTTCCCTAAGGGGCTCCATCACCCGTCTAACGTTGGAGCTCCCAATAACTAATAAACCCCTCCCCCCGTGTGCCTGTTCGGACCTTGCTGAAGGAGCGGCCACATGTCCACTCACAGGCAGAGCGGGTGATGCCACACGGCCAGCTTCCACATTGACCCTCCTACACAATTACTCTGCAATTGATACTTAAGTGTTTGCCAGAGGGTTCATAGTAGCACTTTCATATTATTTCTCTACCATTCCACTCTCTAACAGCAAGTGAGAAAAATGAACGCTTAAATCTTTCCGTACGAGCTATGTCTTCTCTTATTATATTACGATGGTCATTTCTCACTATGTAGTTGGAGGCTGCGAAGTATTTCCGCATTCAGTGGAGAAAGCTGGCGACTGAAATTTCATGAAAAGATATATTTATTTTGATGATTGCCACTCCAATTCGCGTATCATATCCGTGTCATTCTCCTCCCTATTTCGCAATAGTATAAAACGACCGCCCTTCTTTGAACTGTTTCCATGCCCTCCGTAAATACTGTATGGTAAGGATCCCGTACCCTTGAAAAGGACGGAGAAGTGTAGTGTTGACAGTCTCTAAACTAGACTAGCAAACCCAGAAATGCTTCACAGTTGCTAAATATGAAAGATGAATCCGATATATGTCTTAAATCTTCTTCTCCTCTCTCTGCCCATCTCCTCCTTACTCCTCCACTCCTCTATGGCCACCTCCTCTTTCTCCCTTTCTCTCTCACCGTGAGCTTCGTTTATTGTTATTGCTAGCGAAACCTTGATTGGGAATGAATTCGCTTAATATGAATGGGTAAATTGGTTGAGATCGTTGGTATGTGGGATGTGAGACACCTCTCCTTCTGCTGGATCTGACAGGACGGCAGCTTCAATGACCGCATTTCGCATAATTTTAATCTGCAGACGGGTCGGATTACAAAGTTTCGGACAATTCACATTCCTTGGTAATATTCTAATCATAAGGCGATAAGCCGTAAATAAAACTTCCCTTTTTTCTGTTGAAACGGACTGCAAGGAAGAAAACTAAACAATACACAATAGTGTGTATCATTTTTGTTTAAAATTATATGCAAGGAAAAAAGATATATATATGGGATACATAATTTGTCTAACGATTAAATGCGCTGCTATTTAAGTTAACACTGAGAGCGAAAAAAAAAAATAAAGAAAAAACGAAACCGCCATTTTCCCAGCACAAAATAGCATAGCATTTTCTGTATCACATTCATTTGTAACAGACAAACACAGTGGTTAAAAACATAGTGGTTAAAAATATTCGGCTTATGTCCGTGTGAATGTTTATTAGTCTATTGTGTAAAAATTTGAAGTAAGTCGGTAAAGAAATTTCGAGATATTTGCCGACAACTTTCCCCTACTGTATATTTCATATATTTATATATTATAAATATATGTAGCCTATGTCCGTCCAACTGTTTATCATGTAAATATTTTAACTAAGTCGGTCAACAACGTTTCCAGATATTTGCCAAACAACGCTTTCTCTTCATATACTATGTATACATTTATGTACGATAAATATTAAAAAATACGTAGCCTATATCCGTCCGAACGTTTATAAGAGTATCATGTAACAATGGAAGTAAATCGGTCAAGAACTTTGAGATTATTGATAACAAAGTTAAACACCGACTTGTCTTCATATAGTAGTATAGATTTGTTGCATTAAGTTCTCTACCAATAAAACGGAGTCTTTGATTCACCTTCCTCAACATTTTATGTGTGATGGTTCCAATTTTCAATTGTTTCTGATTGTAATCCTCAAATATTTAGATACAACTTTTAAATTTGTTTTTATAGTGTAATCGAAATTTATCGGAATTTTTTTAGTACTTATGTGGAGGACGTAACACCCATTGTTGTTTAGGGTCAATTGTTACTTCTCGCAAATTCGTGTCCAAATCACATTCCAACTCGTTTTGTTCTTCTGATGACGTTACTGGACGGTAAACAACAGCATGATCTGCAGTCTTGTAGGGCTGGTCAAATTGTCTCCTACATGGTTCATGTAGATTGAGAGAAGCAGAAAGAGAACCCGCAGGTGTCACTTCCGTTAAATAATATGACGAATCCAGTTGCACAACTGAGGCGATACTCTATAGGCACGCAATATGGTTAGAAGCCGCTGGTGAGGAGTGGTGTCAAAAGCCTTTAGGACATCGAAAAATATAGAATGAACCTCAGATCCCCCGGGATAGCACTCATTACTTCGTGTGAATAAAGAGCCCATTCTGTTTCACAAGAATGGTATTTCCTGAAACCGGTTGGCTGTGCGTCAACGGACCTTTTTCTTCGACGTATTCCATAATGTTAGACACACAGTACATGTTCCAGAATTACATTAAAAATCAATGTCCATGATATAGGTCAATAATTCAGCCGTTTACTCTATTCCTTCCTTGTCCACTCAGCCGATTATTGTATTCCTTCCTTGTCCATTGGTGTGACCTATGCAGCATCCCAGTCAGACCATTATAACCACTGCGTTTTCATATGGGACTATGTCACAGAAACTATCATAAGTTGGTTATCATCAAACTTGTCACATTCAGAGGACGAGGGTAAAAACAGTTTCTATCCAACCAAAAATATTTTAGCAATTGAGGACCTCTTGAAACATAGTGAAACTTATTTACTTTCACGAACAATAGACATCGTAGTCGGTCCTACTCGTGTTTCTTTCTTCTTTCTGCTCAAAGCATCTTAAGTCACTATATTTTACTACCGTATTTTCTATATGGGTTACCAAAATCGATTTAAATGAATATCGACAGGGTTGCTTTCCCCTTTGCTTTCCACATAGCCGTTGAAACAGACAAGGCCAATTTTAAACGCAATTAAATTATACCATCGTCGATGGGACGAAAACTCCTCATATTCATTCGTTCCTTCTTTCCTTTCCTAATAAACAAGTTATTCGTGATCTCAACGTTAGTAGGACATTCCCTAATTTTCAACAAATCATTAGCGCACTGCCAAACTGTACTACAGTTAGATATTTGATTCAAACACTATATACTACCTCAAAACAAAAGAAACGAGACCGCTCGCTTACTGAAGGACAATATACATTCGTATTTTGGCTTTGAACAATGTCCTTAGGCCGAACAAGTTTTCCCGCGCCCGGGTTCCCGGGTTCGATTCCCGGTGGGCTCAGGGATTTTCTCTGCCTCGTGATGATTGGGTGTTGTGTGATGTCCTTAGGTTAATTAGGTTTAAGTAGTTCTAAGTTCTAGGGGACTGATGACCATAGATGTTAAGTCCCATAGTGCTCAGAGCCATTTGAACCATATGAACCGAACAAGTTTCATCAGAATCGATCAACTCAATGGCAGATGATGAAAAAATAGTCTCCGTAGCCAAGGTCGCTAATGCACGTCTGTGGACCGGTGATCGACTCTTTAAGGTACCCTGGGTCGAATCCTGGTGGTGGATGAAATTTTCATTGCCAGTATTTGCCCAGCAATGAAGGAGAAGTTGTGCGAAAAGCTCCTGTCCACCAGACTTTTGATTGAATACCAAACCACTCTGCAGTGTCTGATGAAGTGAGGGCATGCGACACAGTTGATAGTGACTCGTCTGGACATTAAACACGGCACTCCCCTTAGTGTTAAGGCCTATTCACACTATACGTCAACGAAACGGTACGTCACGTCAACGTCAGTGTGTATTCACAATGGATGTCACGTCATGTCAGTTCGCTTAGTCCAGTACCGAACGGTACGTGAGGTTATGAGAAAACTTCCATGATACAAAAAGAAGGAGTATAGTACCGGAATTCAGGAACTAACAATGATAAAGATTCTTGAGTTTCTCCAGCGTATTTGATAATCAAAATATCCACGGGTGTACTGCCGGTCTACAGTGTCCAGTGCCCTTTGGACACTGTAGACCGGCAGTACACCCGTGGATATTTTGATTAACAATGATAAAGTTTATTACTGGGCAGAATAAACTTCAGAACGTACATTCTTGATAAATTTCGCATGGTAAATTGGCGAGAAGTGCAAAATTGATTTTCCAGCGAAACTATAGACAAATGAAAACACAAACACACGAAATACATCAAACAATATTTGTAAAGTAATGAACAGAGGCTGTTTACTTTATCCATTACAGTTTTTCTTCCTACGTAACAAACAACGTCATAGACAACTGTATTTTCCTCCTTCAATAGAGGTGACTTTTTCATTTAGGATAAAGTCATTTAATAAAATTCGGCCCATCAATTTATGTTCGTATTTATACACATTGTAGGTGTCAGCCCTGTTTTGTCATCGTAACGCCTAAGTCATCTTTCGCTTTCAGATATCTGGCCTTGTTTATGGATGAACACTCAATGGAACAGATATCCAAGTCGTCATGGGACATATGCAACTTGCCACGAAAACAAAACAAAATAATAAAAATCAAAGAATAAGAAGACACAAAAGCACGAAATAAACTAATATGAGTGAGAGCGGCGACAAACGGTTACCTCCCTTTAGCAGTGCAGCCAGTGGGCATCGCGATGGAGGCAGGTGAGCTGGACTGGGTAGCGCCGCGTAATATTGCGGAACCTGCAATGGAGGGCGCATGCGGCGCGTAGTACGAGCAGTCGTGATGGAGGAGACATTTACCTGGGGACAGCCGTAAACCGACGAGGCCTGTGCTTACGCAGAGTCCAACTACTGCGGACCTCTCTTTGTGAACTGCGCTGACTATTATTGCCTAGTACTCAGTAGACAGCCGCTCGCGCAGCCGCGTGCTGAATATCTCCGCGCGCGTTGCAACCGGTTCCCCGTATACTGACTTGCACAGCGAGAATTCTTTTCCAGTCACGGGGTTCTGTTGCCTGATCATTATCGAGCCACCGTCGGCTTCTTTTTCAGCCTCACCCCTACCCATTTCATACGTAGGTGGTTCTCACCCCCATAGCGATTCTTTCTAGACACTAAGTGATACGTGTACCAAGTTACGTTAAAATCAATGCTGTGGTTCAGAAGGAGATGTGGAACATACATACATACATACGTACATACGTACATACAGTGGTTTACAAGGAGACGTGAAACATACATACATAGATATATATATACATAATATTCGGTCAAACTAAAATGACACACGGGGCAGTGGCTGATAGGAGTGACTGTAAATGGGAAACGCCTTTATGGTCGCTCCCATCAGCCACCGCACCGAGTGTCAATTTAATTTTCGTGTATAGTACATCTACTTTTATAAAATATATGGATTCTCACCAATCAGTGCACTTTAAGCTGCAAGTTAGATAAGTAGTAGTGCAACGCGTTTTTTGTAACGTTAATAGAACAAATTTTCACCTGTTTTTACAAATAATGCAGACAGTTCCCTCTCTATGTGAAAACTTTATCCATCAGTGTCTTTGAACATGTTGCGTTGCGTTTACATTTTGTGTTTTGTGCATTACAAGCTATCCTTGGATATTACGAAAATATGTAGTTCAAATGATGCAACAAATTAAAGATGTTGACAAAGCCCATAATTTTTAATGGTCTGTTGTATTAAAGCGTTAGAAAATGTAATGCTGGTAGATAGAACACCTGTGGACTGTAACTGCAGTTAGGTCCAGGATCAGAATGTAATTAAGAAAACCCATATTCGTGAGTCAATGATTCAGTTATGTTTTTCTAGCATAGAACATGACGTATCATCTTTGCCCCCCCCCCCCCCCCCCCCTGAAATGATGCTTGGTAAGGTGATGCATTACTTGAGAACTTCTTGAGACATCGAGTGATGAAAGTTCGATCTATATGCAATCAATAACATTGCCTCAGGTAGGTTAAAGATCGAAATGCCAACATCTGTATGTATTTTGATACACATTACAATTTATGACATGGACTTTGTGGCACTTAATTTGGGAGTCCTCAGTCATGTTTTTGGTGTCAGGTGAGATGTAATAACATTGTCACACTTGACACAAACATTGTGTGTGTTTGTGTGTGAACAAGTGCAGCTTAAGCTGTAAGTTAGATCACAAGCTCAAAGTTTCAACAGTATTGTCAGTATCATTATACATTTTCTATAAGTAATTGAATACTTTTGAACATGGCACAAAATTCAGACTGTTTGGATATTTTTTAACTTGATTCCAGTTTATGTAATTTAGGTGAAATTTACATGTTTAGATAAATAATACAAGTCATCGGAATATGTTTGCACATGGCTCCAAATTCAAACGTGTGTGAATGTGTGTGTGTGTTTATGTATTTTTTATAAGTAGTACTGTTAGTGTGGATGTGGAAATATTTAATTTGGGGAAACCATTATGGCTTACACCAAGTGTGCTAAACAGATCAAACTAGGCACATTGCAATTGCTACTTTACTGTAAGCTACACCAATATTGTCAGTATCTTTACGTATTTTTTTGATAAATAACCAAATACTTCTAAACATTGCATAAAATTCAGATTGTTCAGATGTTTTTGAACATGTGTCTATTAATGGCATATTGCTTTTTAATTTATCACCAGTGTGATGTCATGCATTCCGGCACACTGGATTTTGACATTGCATGTGACATCACACATTCACCATCAATGACTGCATGTGACATCACCGACGATCAAGGTCAGTCAAAGTGACATGGAGACCCTATGGCCATTCTACTCACTTCTACCAACTCAACACGAACTATTGCAGTTTTATTTCACCTCAAATGCAGAAACCAATCATCGCACGATACTCTATCAGTAGTCTGCGCCATATTGTTTCGGATTTTCCAGCGGCGTGTTACAATACAGTGGGGTGAGAATTCCAATGTGTACCAGGACTGCTATTATTCCATCATTTTTTTGATATGCATCTGGGATATTATTAATTCTTGTTCCAATAATTCCACTGACAACCTTTCCACCGTTCTCAAGGTGAGTCCTTGCAAGATTTTCAGTCACTCTACACAATATAGTGGAGTAAACGCAGATGCATCAAAGATAACATTCTTGCTAACAAGAGTGTCATTCACAGATAAAACTTTATGGGTCCAAGAATAAAACAAAGCAAGTAAATCAGAGTAGTGCTCAGTGGTCCACCGCGCAGCACTCCGAGTCGGCAGCTTCTCCGGCCCATCCAGTCACATTAATACAGCCGCCTGCCAGCCTGCCGCAGCCCACCCCACTGGGAGTCACGATAGGTGTACATACCGGACTACCTAGAGGGCGCACGTGACTCGCGACATGCCGAACGCTACTATGTGGATTTGCATGCCACTGCACCGTCACCAGCCATCACTGGAAGATTTTCTTTATTAACAGGTGTCTTGCTCGCATTTGTTAGACATATTTTTTGAACGACCACAGTGAGTGATTGTTGACAACTTTATGTGTTACGTTCACAACAAGATACCGGATTTTTAATTCTGATGATGACTCATTACAGTTGAAATCGCAAACTATATATATACTGATAAGCCAAAACATTATGACCACAGCCCTCGCGAGGTTAGATACTACTTGGTGGCAATGTGGGCACATGTTCCGGTAACAAAAGTATCTACCTGGAGCACATACTGACAGGGTACCACCCTAGCGAAGATGGGCAGCAGATGTGGAAACCCACTGAGATAATACACTATGACAATTGGCAGGTTGTTATTACTCAGGGCATGTGAACGAGTATCTCGAAAACGGTGAAGGCAGTCGAATGTTCACGTGCTACTGTCGTGACCATCTATGGGAAGAGGTAGAAGGACAGAGAAACTACCCTAGGCGCTAAATGACTGGATGTCCACTGTTCTTCACAGAATGTGGGGTTTGGAGGCTTATCTGCTCTGAAAAGTAGGACATCTGGTGATTTGTGGCATCTCTGCCAAAAGTGCGCAGTGCTGGTGCACCCACAAGTGTTTTGGAGCACACCGTTCATCGTACACTGTAGAACGTGAAGCTCCGCAGTGGACCACCTCTACGTGTTCACGTGTTGTCCCGAAGACATCGTCAATTACGACTGCAGTGGCAGCCATTGGGATTCGATCGTCGATGAATGTAAACGTGTCGGCTCTTCGGGTGAATCACAATTTTGCAACTCTAGGTCTCGACGAACGCCGTCATCGAGGTGAACGGCGGCTCGAAACGTGCAGCGTGTCACGGACGCAGGCTGGTGGGTGCAGTATTATGCTATGGGAGACATACTCCTAGGCTTGCATGGGATCTGTGGTAGTAATCGAAGACACATTGACAGTAAGGACCACTTGCATCCCTTCACGCTTGATGCCTTCCCCGACAGCGATGTCATCTTTCAACAGTGTAATTGTCCGTATCTCGGAGCTAGTGGTTTGAGCAGGATAGTGAACTCACGTTGATGACTCGGTGACCAAATTCGCATGATGTAAATCCTGTGGATATAGAACAAATATAACAATCTTTTATAGATGTTAGTTGTAAAACGATTTTGGTATTACAGTGAACATGTTTGTGTGATTAATTTTATGTCTGCATGATTTCATATTGTATACTTAATTTTATGTCTGTACAGTTTTACATTGTATGAATACATTCACAGATCTGAAGATGGTAACCACACTTACCGAAACTGGCAATCAGCAATACAGATTGTTTACAAGCGATTTTGGCTAAGAAGTTCACCTTCTCTCGAGTGCTTCTGTCAAAACTAAAAAGTAAGACGCAGTTTTAGTGGAAAGACACCCCTTAACATTGGACTTGTCTGTAGGCCTGAAGCGTGGGAGAAACAAAATAGTCCTTCCATAAAAATTCGTTTTGAATTAGACATGATGATGATGATGATGATGTTTGGTTTGTGGGGCGCTCAACTGCGCGGTCATCAGTGCACGTACACAGTCCAAATCTTCTCACACTCTAATGTTTTACGCAGTCCAATCTAGCCACTATCACGAACGATGGTGATGATGATATGATGAGGACAGCACAAACACCCAGTTCCCAGGCAGAGTTCTATTAGACAGATCGATCGTAAAATTATTCCAAGAAGTGCTGTAAAAGAGTATAAGCATAGGTGTGTGTGGTATCACGTATCGATACCGCACTACTAGTACATCACAGTAGGCAACAGAATTCCAAGTTCCCGTCCAACGCTGATAGCAGTCGTGGACTCAAGTAAGCACACCCACTGAGCCACACCTCCAGTGGCTGCACTCCACGAGCGCCCTCTGTCGTCGCAATATAGGACGCCCGACCGTAGCAATTCAGCCCACTTGCACTTGGAGCCATTACGCTAAAACTCCTTCGTTCGTGCTTTATCTTGGTTGACTTTGAGATAGCTGGACCCTGTTTCTTGCTACATTGTTTGTATCGAATCTTTGTATGCTTGGAGAAATTCAAGTAAATCTTCTGTTTGTTGTGTTAATTTGTTCGCCAATCATTTCTGCTCCTGTCCAGCTTTCCTACGATGACGGTTTCCACACCTCTCTGTAGCCCACCTCTCCTTACCATTGAGTATAAAGTTGTACACAACAGTGAGAAATGTACCTGGATTGTGAATATTCGGAAAAGATTTACAGTCTGCTAAACAGTTACAATTATGGGTAGCGTCTCTAAGATTGCAGCAGATAGTAGCGGAAGTTGGCTGAGGTCAGACCGTGTAACTGGTAGCAGCTCAACCTCAGCAGGGCAATAAGTTTTATTGTTGGTTCATCTAATTTTTGCGAAATACAGCTATATACAGTAGCATAGGAAACGACTTTTATTGATGCTCAAAAGTTATATATTTATACTTTATATATTTATACTTTTTTTAACTGTGACAGCACTATAGATTTAGACATGGATAAGACTGATGAACAAAGCTAATGTCGTGTTATCATCTCATGTATCACGCTGATAATGGAAATTAGGGCTATGCTTATTATTTTACTGTGTACAGAGGATGATTTCGTGATGATGCTACAAACTTTCAGGGATGTTGGAGAAGGGTAAATGTATGAATTTGAGGTAAGGTTGCATGGTCCAGACACGACTGAGTCAAAAGTTTTAAGCGAAAATCGTTCTGATGCTTCTGACAGTGGAACACATGTACCGGTACTGTAGTTGCTTAGATTTTAGGGTAGGCAGCTTTGGAAGGTGGTAGTATGAAACGAAACAAGAACAAAATTTCTAGTAAACGTGGACTCTAAAAGTCATACCTTAAGAGCTATGAGCACTTGTTCCTGACTGTCAAACATCTCTTCTATTGAAAGATCTTTGGTTTCCATATTTTTGGAGGAGGTAGTGTGGACCAAAATTAGAAAAAAAGTCCAGTAAATAATCACTCTAAAAACGATGCCCTAAGAACTATGGGTACTCGTTCACTGGAGCAGATGTGTCTCACTTTAGCGAAGATGAACGAGAACTCATAGCTCTTAAAGTACGTGTTTTAGAGCCTGTGTTTATTAGAGATATTTTCTTATTTTGCTCCATACTAAGACCTCGTTTTGAATTACATTAAATGTGTTCGCAATTCCGAATAAGGACAACCGTCAGCTGTAAAACGGGATGACGACAATGAAACTTTGTGCCAGACCGGGCCTCGGCTTGTCGCCTTACCATTTGGCTATCCGTGCAGGACTCGCGGCCACACCCAAACTTCCATACGTCGCAAACTATTCCACAGATGAACAACAACTATTCATATGTCACCAAGACCTCTTTCTATCCGTGAGCACTGAAAGAGCCTATGACTATGTATGCCATGGATGCACACTGTTCGTATTCCACTGGTATGCACTTACAGTAACTAAATGAACCTAATTACATACTTCTTGACTAAATATCTATCCTAAGTAAACATTCTACATCTACAGCTGCATGGATACTCCGAGAATCACACATAAGTGCCTGGCAGACGGTTCACCGAACCACATTCACAATAATTTTCCATTATTCCAATCTCGAAAAGAGCGCGGAAAAAACCAACACCTGTTTCTTTCCGTGCGAGCCCTGACTTCCCTTATTTTATTGTGATGATCGTTCCTCCCTTCGTAAGTGGGCGTCAACAAAATATTTTCGCATTCGGAGGAGATGATTGAAATTTCGTCAGAAGATTCTACCGCAACGAAAAACGTATTTCTTTTAATGACGTCCACCCCAAATCCTGTGTCATGTTAGTGACACTCTCTCCCCTATGTCGCGACACAACAAAGCGTGCTGTTCTTCTTTGAACTTTCTCCATATACTCTGTTAATCATGTCCGGTAAGGACCCCAGGCCGCACAGCAGTACTCCAAAAAAGAATCGACAAACGTAGTGTAGGCAGTCTCTTTAGCAGATCTGTTACGTTTTCCAAGTGTTCTGTCCATAAAACGCAGTCTTTGGTTTGCCTTCCACACAACATTTTCTCTGTATTCATTCCAATCTAAGTTGTTCATAATAGTAATTCCTAGGTATTACGTTGAATTTATGGCCTTTACATTTGACTGGTTTATCGTGTAACCAAAGGATAACGGATTCCTTTTAGCATTCATTTGAATGACCTCACACTTTTCACTATTTAGGGCCAATTCCCAATTTTCGCACCAGACATATCTTTTCTAGTCGTTTTGCAATTTGTTTTGATCTTTTGATGTTTTTATTAGACTCTGCAAACACTCTAAGACTGCTCAGATATTCCATAAGCACGCAGTTTCACTATAAACCACTAGTGTGGTACAGTGTCAAAAGCCTACAGGAAATCCAGAAGTACAGAATTAATTTGAAATCCCTTGTCAACAGTACTCAACACTTCGTCTGTGTAAAGAGATTGTTGTGTTTCACAACAACGGCTTTTTCAAAATCGGTGTAGACTATGTGTCAATAGACCGTCCTCATCAAGGTATTTCATAATGTTCGAACTTAATATATGTCCCAAAATCCTGCTGCATATCGCCGTTAATGACACGGGCCGGTAATTTAGTGAATTATACCTACTACCTTTGTTCAATATTGATGTGAGTTATGTAACTTTCCAGTCTTTAGATACAGATCTTTCGTCGAGCGAGCGGTTTTTTATGATTGTTATGTATGGAGCTATTGCGTCAACCTACTGTGAAAGGAACTTAACAGATATACAATCTGGAGCGGAAGACTTGCTTTTATTAAGTGATTTAAGTTGTTTCACTACTCCGAGGATATCTGCTTCCAAGTTACTCATGTTGGGAGCTGTTCTTGATTAGAATTCTGGAATATTTACCTCGTCTTCTTTGGTGAAGAAATTTCGGAAGGCTGTGTTTAGTAACTCTACTTTGGCAGCACTTTCATGGATTTCGGATGTTTTATGTGTACCTCCAGATTTAAACATGTATTATATATCGAGGAAAAATTAAAGTCACCATCAACTATAATTGTTTGAGTCGGGTATGTGTTTGAAATTAAACTCATTTTTTTTAAATCTCAGCAATTGTATCATATGAGTTAGGAGGTCGGTGAAAGTATCTAATTATTAACAACATTCACTGCAGCATTTGCCACTCAGGTGCTGGGATGCATGAACGATCTACCTCTTCACTGCCTCTTTATCTCCTACAAACAGGTGAAATCCCTAAACCTTAATTCCCACATACCTCTTTCAATATACTGACGACACTCCCAGTTTTTCTGTCTGTCCTATCTCCAATTCACCCAACTATCCCTCCAAATCATGAATTTCAGCTCCTGGTGAAAACAATGGTTAATCTCTATCAATTTTGCAAAATCTCAGCCAATAATTACAAAAAAATCTGATGCATTCTCTCCCTGTCAAATTCACGTAGCAGATCACAACTGTCTGGTCTACTTCAGTAAAAGACTAATCTGCATAGGGATAACCCTCGATCAAAGCCAGCTTGGAATCACCGCTTGCTGACTACACAAACTAATGTCCACAACAGACTAAAGTTACTATCTGACTCAGCATAGGAACTATATCCCACAACCATCTCCCCCATATACTAGACCCTCATCTTCACCGTCGTTACCAACGAAAATGCTGCATTAAGCTCCACTCATCTCAAGTTTTATAACTCCCTCAAAATATTTGATAACATGAGCTCTGTCTAACTTAACTTTCTGCCCGCCCCCCTCCCCCCTCTCCCACATCCAGTGTCATATTACAAAGTCCCTTCATGTCCTCAAAAACCTAGAACAGCCTCGCCTGTTCACTGTATCCCACAAACTTGAGTTCCAACATTTCATTGTATCCCTAATCCTCGAGAACCCTGTCCTTCTGTCGCATCTATGTCAACAAATTCTACCTTCCAGTCATTATCAAACGCTCCCCTAAGTCAGGTTTAATCGTCTCCTCCTCCTAGGTCATGAGATACTCCGTTAGATCTAAATATCCAACCCAACTGTTACTTACCTGCCGGCCGAATGGCCGTGCGGTTAAAGGCGCTGCAGTCTGGAACCGCAAGACCGATACGGTCGCAGGTTCGAATCCTGCCTCGGGCATGGATGTTTGTGATGTCCTTAGGTTAGTTAGGTTTAACTAGTTCTAAGTTCTAGGGGACTAATGACCTCAGCAATTGAGTCCCATAGTGCTCAGAGCCATTTGAACCATTTTTGTTACTTACCTCCACCTGCCCATCCCAAATGACTTCACTCTCATCCTGCCTAACGTAAATGTTTTATTTCTTACATTCCGACTATCATTTTCTTTCCTCTGTATACATCCCACATGCATTTTCATGTAACACCTTCTCGAAGACGTTTCTCATCCAAATTCCTTACAATACAGTTTCCACCAGCAGCTTCCATCATCACCATGATCACTGAATAGAAAATCATATACCGCCAACATCATATCATGTATATCAGCACCGTTTTACCTTTTTTGTATTGGTTTTGTATTTAAACCAAAGGCTGAATAGCTGTAACTTTGCCGCTACCAGCCCATTCCCAGCAAGAAAATACGAAAGGGTGTGCTGCATGCAGTTCATTCTAAACTCTTAAAACAGTAATATAAACAGAAGGGGCGATCAAAAAGTTTCTTTCCGAAGGCCATATAGTTCAGAATCGGTATGCCATTCAACTAAAATCGCCGTGTGCATTGAGACAATCATCCCACCGACGCATCACGTTGAAGATACCTGGTTCGTAAAAAAAAAAATGATTCCTGCTGCATGAATAAGTCTGTAACCTCGTCAGACCGGAATCTCGACCCTTAAAGGTTTTTTAAGGCTCCGAAGGTGTGATAATCGCATGGGGAAATATCACGACTGTAGGGTGGATCCCCGAGTGTCTTCCACTAGAGGTGGTTCTTAATGGATGGACTGGCGGCTCGTGTGGAACAGCTATCCGCACGAACTTGGGGCACCAGTCCACAACTGTGGTTTTCGACAAACACGCTGCCCCATACACATTCCTTGCTCTCCGACGGATATCTACCGGTGTTTGTCCTTCGCCAGCTCGGAAAAGAATAACAGGATGTTTGTCCTGTTTGGACAAATTTGGTAGTAACTTGCCATACTTCACGTTTCAGCATTTACTGCACGCACTTTGGAAAGACACAAATGGCACACTAATCCATTACCTACACCGAGCGAGGTGGCGCAGTGGTTAGCACACTGGACTCGCATTCGGGAGGACGACGGTTCAATCCCGTCTCCGGCCATCCTGATTTAGGTTTTCCGTGATTTCCCTAAATCGTTTCAGCCAAATGCCGGGATGGTTCCTTTGAAAGGGCACGGCCGATTTCCTTCCCAATCCCTCGTTAACCCGAGCTTACGCTCCGTCTCTAATGACCTCGTTGTCGACGGGACGTTAAACACTAACCACCACCACCATTACCTACAAACAGGTGCTTACGAATTGATTACGGTGAAAATAACTCTCTCTATAATACTATTGACTGCATTAACGGAACGCAAAATATCCTTCCATTAGAATTTAAACAAAAATGAGAGAGAAGCAAAAGTAAAAATTAAGAGAGGAAATTAAACTTCTTCAGTGATGTACGTCTTATGCATGAGAATAGTTTTTCCCTACTATTCTTGTGCTGTGGCATGACTCCTGTTACTTTTTGGGAAAACATGCTTTTTCGGGGTTTTGTTGAGGCCTTCACGGCTACCGTATCGGTCCCGGGGCACACGAAGTACCCACCGTACTTCACCCTCAACAGCAGTCCCCTACTTTGGCAGTCTATCTTGTTCGGTCGATTTCATATTATTTAGGTATTAACCGATGCCTTGTTTCTGAAACAAAATTTGCATCATATTCCCGAACTTCTTATTATGGTCTTTGTTCCGGTATATTTTGAAGTTTCGTCTTTCATATATTCTCGATATTCTTGTATATTGTCATTGCCTTTGTTATTAACAACATAATTTACAAAATTTCCGAATAGCCACAAGATGACATTTTTTTGTGGTGGAAAGGAAATTTCTTCTGGGAAGAGTATATCGTTTAGTGTGATTTCTCTTCCATCGGTCCGTTTGAGGACAGCGACTTGCAATACAATGTCATTCCAAATATTCTTGTATCCATTACAGATGAAGCGATGCTTTAAGGAGTCCAAATTGTGACATTTTTGGCACACATTGGTTGCTTGTAGTCCTATTGAATACAGTTTTTCATTGGTACTAATAATGTTGTTGATAACTCTGTACCACGACGCTTGCACTTCCGTAGTCAGTGTTTTGTTATTTATATCAGTCCATATTTTTTCCCAGTTTTTGTTGGGATACTTCAGCTCCATTTTATTTTGGGTTTCGCGTGATTGTAACTTCTCTACATATATTTACTTGTCCTCTTAGTTTTGTCTGTTAAAATGCATGTCAAGTAGCTTAATTCTAGATAAAAATCCTTAATATGCTTTACGTTGTAAATTATGTTGTGAACATCTACTGGCGGCTGCATGCTTCCGGGTTTGAGAAGGTCAAATAGAGCGGCAGTTATGCTGTTCGGCTGCGTCTCTTTAAGTTTTAGCGTTCTTTTAATGAAGAGGGCAGTGTTTTTCCTCCGAATATCTGTCAGCCCTAGGCCTCCGTTTTCGGGTGTCGATGTAGTCGTTCCTACTGCTACTCTAAAAATATGGCACTTTCCATACGTTTCATGCAATATTAAGCTGCCTCTGATTTTTCCTAACACCTGTTTCCAATTAGCAGCCGTTGTTCATAATGGGCAACTGTAAAAAGTTATGCCCAAAGCAGTGTGACGGTCCACACTGTTTGCCCACGGTAGCTGCATATTGTCAAGACCCTGTAAATTTAAAAAAGAACTTTTCGTTTCATTTATCCTCGCACCAGCTGCCCTGCTATAAAGCAATAACTTGTCCGTTAGCTGGGCACAGTCATCATCGCTCCTTACTAGAACTCCCACATCGTCAGCGTATGCATTTGTAACAGTCTTCAGCCCAGCAATTGTTATGCCTTCTAAGGTTGTGTTCAAAAGCCGTAAAAGGGGTTCCAGAGAAACCACATAAAACAACATGGATAGGGGACTTCCCTGAGGAACTCCACTAGATATCAATACTTCATTAGTATATTGTCCATTGATAGAGATTTTGGTTCGTATGCCTCTGACGATGTTCATTAAAACCGCTAAGTTGCCATCATTGAAACCTATGTGTTTTAAGGTTCTGAACAGATATCCGTAGTTGACTCTGTCAAACGCTTTCGCAAAATCAATGAAGGCAATGCCTCTATTCGCTGACGATGATGAGAAAATAGAAATGATGTCTCGATATTCACATACAGTCTTAAAAATGGTACGTCGAGGGAGACACGTCTGGTGGCATCCCATGACTTTTTCTAAAATCGGTACCATTCGTTCTTTAATTACACGTGCAACTACCTTGTAATCTGAGTTCATTAGACTGATCGGCCTCATTTTAATAATATCTTTCGTGTCCGTACTCCTTCCCTTTGGAAGTAGTACAGTTACACTTTCCTTGAAAGCAGCATCAATTTCCTCTCCCCTCAAGACGTCATTAACTACTTCCGTGAATTGGGAACCTATGGGGTGCCAAAAGGTCCTATAAAACTCCACAGGCAGGCCGTCTGGGCCTGGAGACTTCCGTGAAGGTGAAGATTTTAGTAGATCAAAAACCTCGTCATTCGTAATTTCTAACGTTAAACCGCTGTTCTCCGCCTCTGTAACAACTGCCTCTATTCCGGAGTTCTGTAAAAACTCTTGTACTGAGTTGTTGTCAGTAGCATTTCCAGAATATAATTGCTGAAAAATCTATGTGCTTCATTTAAGATATCCCTTTGTTCTGTCAGGACTCTGTTATCTTCCGTTCTGAGGTTGGCAATAAAATTTCTTCTTCTGTTTTTTGTGTGTTGTATCAAGTGGTAGATGGAGGTGTTTTCTGCCTCCACCGTCGTTCTAGTGTGTGATTTGATTTGTAATCCCTCCAAATGTACCCTCTTGATGCTTATCATTTTGGCTTTAACGTTCTTAATATTGATAAAGACGTCTTGAGACATTGGTTGGTCGTAAAGGTCCCTTAAACAAGAGTAGTAAAACTCCATTGTGTGTCTTGACCACATTGCCCTTTCTTTGGCGTAAGATATCAGCGCAGCTCTTATCTTTTTCTTAGCGGCCATAGTCCAACATTCAATAGTTGTTCTGTATTTAGTACGCATCCTTAAAACAGACTGCCAAGTTTCTCGCATCTTTAAAGCTAGAGCGTTTTCAGAGAGGGGCGACCCCAATATGTCTTTTGCCTGGCTAATTTGATGCTGCACCTCACTCCGAGAAGGCAGCTGGTATCACCTCGATACTACTGACTTTAGTGTCTAAAGTGGGGGTGACATATATTCTGTCGATTCTGCTCTGTGTAGCACCAGTGATATATGTGAAGCGAACCAGCGTCGGATATTTTATTTGCCACGCGTCAAACCACATCATGTTGGTGACCAGCGCCTGCAGTTCTTGGGAGAAATTAAAATTTCGTCGCTGATCCTTTTTATTTAAAACGCATTTAAAATCTCCACCAATGACAATTTCTGCAGGGTTTTCTTGGAGTAGAAATAAAATGTCACTTTTAAAAAAGGCTGCCCTTTCTCGTCTCGCATTGTTGCCTGAAGGTGCGTATAGGTTTATAAAAGTGGTGTTAAAATTTTTTCAGCTAATTCCCCTCCCCGACTCTAAAAGGCACACGTCTGTCATCTCGATCCCTTCTTTAGCAAGGATGGCTGTTCCACACGCGTTTAAAAAAAATGGCTCTGAGCACTATGGGACTTAGCTTATGTGGTCATCAGTCCCCTAGAACTTACAAGGGAACCTCCCCATCGCACCCCCCTCAGATTTAGTTATAAGTTGGCACAGTGGATAGGCCTTGAAAACCTGAACACAGATCAATCGAGAAAACAGGAAGAAGTTGTGTGGAACTATGAAAAAAATAAGCAAAATATACAAACTGAGTAGTCCATGCGCAAGATAAGCAACATCAAGGAGAATCTGGGCTCAGTAGCGCCGTGTCCTGTGGTTAGCGTGAGCAGCTGCAGAACGAAAGGTCCTTGGTTCAAATCTTCCCTGGAGTGAAAAGTTTAATTTTTTATTTTCAGACAATTATCAAAGTTCAGGTTCTCACACATAATCAACTTCGCTCTCCAAAATTCCAGGACATGTTCAGATTTGCTTGGACATATGCAGGCTTTGACAGTCTACACACGGAAAAATTTAAAACGTTAAAAACGTATGCTTTGACACAGCACAGGGAAAACTGTGCGACTGTGAAACTGTTGCAGTCATTTGCTGCCGTTTATGTGACAAACTCTTATGTTTTCATCACTTTTTTGGGAGTGATTATGACATCCACAAGAAAACCTAAATCGGGTAAGGTAGAAGAATCTTTTCACCCATTCGCCAAGTGTACAAGTTAGGTGGGTAGACAACATATTCCTGTCATGTGACGCACATGCCGTCACCAGTGTCGTGTAGAGTATACCAGACGTGTTTTCCTGTGGAGGAATCGGTTGACCTATGACCTTGCGATCAAATGTTTTCGGTTCCCATTGGAGAGGCACGTCCTTTCGTCTACTAATCCCACGGTTTTGCGGTGCGGTCGCAAAACACGGACACTAAACTTATTACAGTGAACAGAGACGTCAAAGAACTAACGGACAGATCATTACTTTGCGAAAATAAAGAAAGTAAAAATTTTCACTCGAGGGAAGACTTGAACCAAGGACATTTCATTCCGCAGCTGCTCACGCTAACCACGGGACCACGGCGCTACTGAGCCCACACTCTCCTTGATGTTGCTTATCTTGCGCATAGACTACTCGGTTTGTATATTTTGCTTTTTTTTTACAGTTCCACACAACTTCTTCCTGTTTTCTCGATTGATCTGTGTTCAGTTTTTCAAGGCCTATCCACTGTGCCAACTTATAACTAAATCTGAGGGGGGTGCGATGGGGAGGTTCCCTTGTTAGAACTACTTAAACCTAACTAACCTAAGGCCGTCACAAACATCCATGCCCGAGGCAGGATTCGAACCTGCGACCGTAACGGTCGCGCGGTTCCAGACTGTAGCGCCTAGAACCGCTCGGCCACCCCGGCCGGCCACACGCGTTTTCTGGAGCCACATTCAACACCTCTTTGTAACCTGAAACATATAATTCTTTGACATTAACTTCCTGCAGGAAGGCGATATCTGTATCTGACTGATACAGAAAGTCCTTCAGTGCAGCTACCTTTGCTTGACTCTGAATTTTGTTTATGTTTATGGTGGTCACGTTATATGTATGATCCACTGTGAGACGCTACAATACAGTAATTAGAGGACACGGTATTGGAGCCGCGTGCAATAACTTCGGGTTAGATATATATAGTGTTATTTTATTTTACTTTTATTCCATTGACGGTTTTCTTTCTTTTTTCTTTTTCTTCTTTCTTGTTAGAGTTCGGTGTGACAAATTTCAATAAAAAAAAATTCTTCCTCAAAAACCCCTTCCGCCCCCATTGCATCGGTCTGATCCTCCTTTTCGTCCGCCCAGTCAAATCGTGGTTCGGTGATGTCGTGTCCATGTCCTTGTCCAAGTCGGTTTCATTGTCCATATCTGATGTATTGTCATGCAAGTGTTCATATGTTCCGTGTGGCCTGTCAGCCCGTTCTTGTCCCTTGTTCCGATCCGAAGACTCGCCGACCGCTTCCTTTTGTGTATCTCCGTCCTTCTTTTCGGTCTCCTGTATCTTCCTCAGCCGCTCTCTTAAAGGAGGGGCCAAATTCTCTGCAGCCTGATGTGCTCTTCGTCTCTTTTTATTTTTTGATGATTTCGGTGAAATCGTCGGTGAAACCTTTCATGAACTTCCTGGCAACTCCATGGAAGGTTGAGGAGAAGTCGCCTGTCCCACCTTCGTGGCGGAAGATTTTTGAGCTCCGTTAATTTCGGAGTCGGCCGTTGCTGCTGTTTCTACGACACGTGAGATGGGTGGTGTCATTGGTTCGTCTTCTTGCGCCCCCCCCCCTTTTCTTTGACGTTTCCTCAACCTGTCTGTGGTGTCCTGTCATCTGTGTGGTTGTCAGTTTTCTGTTGTATCACTTCCTCTTTATGTCCATCCACTGTAGTTCCCTCTGGGATGTTGGCCCTTTCGTGTGTAACTACCGCTTCGTACTCTACCATGTCTACATCAGGTATTATCGATGAAGCTTGTCGCTCGTTGGAAGAGTTGTCAGAATCAGAGGGCAAGCGCGGTGCGCCCTCAGTGACGTCGTTACTGGCCAGATTCTGATTGTCATCGTTAGTCAACTCCTCGGTGCTTCCCGTTTCCGTGCGCGCGTCGGAAGGTCCCGTCTGTCGGCCATATTCTGTTGATATGGTGCCCGGCTAGCTGCCGCGGCAGCGTACGTCACTTGCATGCTAACAACTTGTCCTGGGACAGCCGCCTCGTTAGTCGGTAACTGAGGAACACCCCTTCTACTGCACTCACTTCTGACGTGTCCTGTGGCGTTACATAACGCACAAGTCCGTGGCTGCCCATCATAAATTATGAGAGCGCGATGGCCACAGATATTCAAGTAAGAAGGGATATGTCGTAAGAGCTCAATCTTAATCTGTCTAACTCCATTCAAAACCGGAAACATATATTGCTCCGACCATTTTTCTGCAATATTAGATATAACCCTACCATAGGGCTGAAGAGCAGCATTGATTGCTCCGGCAGGGACCTCGAACGGCAGTTCGAAAACTCTCACTGTTCGAATGCCTAGCCCAGCATGGGAAACAAGAACGACACTAACGGTTCCGTCTGCATGATTAAATTTCATTTTGCCACCACACTTGTCAACTATCGAGGAGCACAAATCAGAGGAAATCAATTTCAAAAAGACAGAATTGGAAACAAAAGAAAGATGAACGCCAATAATTTCGTCTCCTGTGACCTTAACTGTTTCCGAAAGCCACCTTTTGATCTCAAAAGCCTTTGGTCTTTTACAGGTCCAATCGGAAGTGAATCTAACCGTATCTCTTCTTTCACAGTTAATTTCGTTCATTTTGTCATTTTAAATCACTGAAAGATGCAAAGTAAACAAAGCGCTCTACTGACCTTCGTAACAGCCACGCAGCCGCTGTTTACGCCAGCCCTCCTAGCGCTGCCGCCACACGTCCGTCCGTCTCGGCGGCCGAGCGGCGAATAAGTATTTCGGTTTGACGCCACATCGGCGACTTGTGCGTCGGTGGGGATGAAATGATTATGCTTAGGACAACAGCCAGTCCCTGAGCGGAGAAAATCTCCGACCCAGCCGGGAATCGAACCCAGGCCCTGAGGATTGACATTCTGTCGCGCTGACCACTCAGCTACCGGGGGTGGATAATATATTACGGTCACTCACCACAGAAACTATCGGAAAATATAATTTGGAACTCGGATACAAGAATATATGTTTATACATGGTGGACACAAACAGTGTGAAAAGCTTGTAAGGTTGTTGCAGGGAAGATTGTGCTGAGAAATGAATGTTTGGAAAAAAAATTCGATGCGTTGCGCCGTTTCCCTGTAAATTAGCATTGAAGTTAGTCGACCAGGCCGTTGCGTGCGAAAATTCAAGCTGCCTGCCAGATAAAATTAGTGTCAGTTGTTCTCAAGGCGTAGATTTTAGCGCACGGGACTGTTCAGCCTTTGGCTAGGGTTCGATCCTTAATACCGTCTCATGTCCAATTTTTGTGCAGCTTTCTTGTTCGATTTCAGGAAATGAAAAGTAGGTCACCGTCTCTGGCAGGCCGCTTGAATCTGTGCGTGCAACGGCCTGATTAGCTTATTTCAATGCTAATTAACTCGGAAATGGAGCAAGGTATCGATTTTTTTTCTTAACAGTTATTTCTCAGCAGAATCTATCCTGCAACACCCTAACAAGCTTTCCAGACTGTTTCTGACAACTCTGTATAATGGTTCCCTATATGAGCAACTGCTCACTTTAGAATGCTTACAACAGATGATAACAACTGTTTAAAGTTGGAGAAGTTCAAATTTTCTTTGAGGAATGAATGACGTAGTGTGCATGTATGTTGAATTGGATTGCAAGGAACTTGCAAAGTTCATATTCTGTGTCTGCTGGCGGTTTTGAGAAAGACTGTATGCTGGCACACAGTATTTTGGTCTCTATAGTGAATACTGCGAAAATTATTTCTGTAACTGAGAATGTTTCATTGGTTTTGAAACATATTTCTCTTACTTCTCATAGATACCATTGGCCATGTCACTGTGGTGACAAAGTAATGGAATAGCGATACGCTCATGTAGAGATAGAAGTAGTATCGCGTGCACAATGTATAAAAGGGCAGTGCATTGGTGGAGCTGTTGTTTGTGCTCAGGTGATTCCTAACGGGGACAGATGAAAATCTCTGCCCCGACTGGGACTCGAACCCGGGATCTCCTGCTTACATGGCAGACGCTCTATCCATCTTTCTAATTTTTGTTGTTTGTTGGTCTCATTTTATTCTATACTGTTCGTCGAGTTTGTTCGGGGCGGACGTCCGGTGACACCCGTTCAGCTTCTTCGTTGATCCGATCACTCAGTTGTTTTTATTACAGAGGGTAGCTAAGCCTCTGACCGAACACGCTGAGCTACCGTGCCGGCACCGAGGAAGCAGAGGATAGTGTGACTGCAGGGACTTATCTCTGGCACACTTCCCGTCAGACCCACATTCGCAACCTATTGTCCCGCACTATATTCGTATTGCCCCTGCCTATTATACTCATTAGTCGCGGATTTACTGCCGATTCCCGTAAGAGTTCGGGCACTGCTCGTGCATCTGTACAGAAGATGGTCAAATGGCCGGCGAGCCTTAACTATATATACATGAAGATGGTATCTGTTGTTTCGGACATGTCCGGAAGAACAGATACTATCTTCATATATATAAAAAGGTGTCTGACGCGATTATAACCGCACGACAGGAATTAACAACTTGAAACGCGGAATCGTAGTTGGAGCTAGACACGTGGGACATCCCATTTCGGAAATCGTTAAGGAATTCAATATTCCGAGATCCACAGTGTCGACAGTGCGCCGAAATTTCGAGCATTAACTCCCACAATGGGCAACACAGTGGCCGACGGCTGTCACTTAACGAACGAGAGCAGCGACGTTTGCGTAGAGTTGTCAGCGATAACAGACAAGCAGTAATGCGTGAAACAACCGCAAAAGTGAATGCGGGACGCATGTCGAACGTGTCAGTTAGGACACTGCGACGACATTTGTTATGGCAGTAGACGATCGACGAGCATGCCTCTGCTACCAGCACGGCGTCGCCTGCAGCGCATCTTCTGGGCTCGTGGCCGTATCAGTTGGACCCTAGACGACTCGAAAACCTTGGCCGGGTCGGATGAGTCACTGTTTCAGTTGGTAACAGCTCACTATAGGGTTCTAGTTTGACGCAGACCCCACGAGAACCCGAGTAGTCAAAGAGCACTGCGCAAACTGGTGGTGACTCCAAAATGGTGTGGGCTGTGTTTACATGCGATGGACTTTGTCCTCTGGTCCAACTGAACCGAATATTGACTCGAAATGGTTGTTTTGGCTTCTTGAAGACCTTTCACATACTTCAAGTTCCCATACAACAACGGAATTTTTATGGATGAGAATGCGCCATGTCGCCGGCCCACAACTGTTCGCGATTGGTTTGGACAATGTTCTGGACAATTCGAGCGTATGATTTCGCCAACCAGATCACCCGACACGAATCCCATCGAACATCTATGGGACATAACAGACAGGTCAGTTCGTGCACAAAATCCCGCACTGCCAAGACCTTGGCAATGACGGACTGTTATACAGGTATCACTGCTCAGTACTTCTGCAAGGGATTTCCAACGACTTGTTGACTTCATGCTACGACGAGTGGTGCCTACGTCGGGCAAAAGGAGGTCCGGTACGATATTAGGACGTATCCAGTGACTTATCACCTCAGCCTAAGCGGAGTTATTAAACACAGTTTTAAAAAAACTTTTCACCAAAGAGGATGAAGTAAATATTCCAGAATTGAAATTAAGAACAGCTGTCAACAAGAGTAACTTAGAAGTAGATATCCTGGGCTGCAGTGAAGCAGCTGAATTCTCATAATAAAGGCAACCAATAAGGTTCCTTTCAGAGTATGCTGATACAATAACCACACATTTAGCAATCAGATAGAACCGCTCGCTCGACGAAAGAAGCGTACCAAAAGACTGGAAAGTTGCGCAGGTCACACTAACACTCAAGAAAGGAAATAGGAGTAATCCGATGAATTACAGACCCATATTACTAACGTCGATTTGCAGTAGGATTTTGAGACATATACTGCGTTCGAGCATTATGAATTACCTCGAAAGTAACGGTATGCTGACACATAGTACTGATTCGGCAAATATTGTTCTCGTCAAATACAACTCCTATTCGCACGAAGTAATGAGTGCTATCGACAGGGTATCTCAAACTGATTCCATATTTCTAGATTACAAGTAGTTTTTTGACACCGTTCCTCACAAGAGAACTCTAATCAAATTGCGTGCCTAGGGAGTATCGCTTTAGTTGCGCGACTCGATTCCTGATTTTCTGTCGTACTGCTCACAGTCCGTAGTAATCGACGAAACCCATAGGGTAAAACGGAAGTGATATCTGCTGTTCCGCAAGGAAATGGCATAGCCCTTCTGCTGTTCCTAATCTAAATTAACGGCTAAGGAGACAATCTGAGCAGCCCTCTTAGATAGTTTGCAGATGATGCTGTCATTTACCGTCCACTAAATTCGTCAGAAGATCAAAAACAATTGCAAGATGACTCAGACACAATACCTGTACGGTGCGCAAAGTGGCAGTTGTCTCTGAATAAGGAAAAGTGGGAGGTCATCCACAAGAGTACGAAAAGAAATCCGTTAAATTTAGGTTCCACGATAAATCACACAAATTTAAAGTCTGTCAGTCCAACTAAATATCTAGAAATTACAATTACGAATAAATTAAATTGGAACTGTCACATAGATAATATTGTAGGTAACGCAAACTAAAGACTTCGTTCTATTGGCAGAACACTTACAAGAAGCAACAGGTCCACTAAAGGGACTGCCGACGCTATGCTTGTCCGTCGTCTGCAAGAGTACTGCTGTGCATTATGGAATCCTTACCAGACAAGATTAACAGAGGACACCGACGAAGTGCAAAGGAGGGCGCCTCCATTTTTATTGTCGTGATTTAGGGAGAAAGTGTCACGGATATGACAAGCGAGTTGGGGTGGCAATTGCTTCAGCTTCTGTCCTTATGGAAAACTTCTTTCTTAGCGAAAACACCCAGCTGGTCATTACAACTGCAACCTCATGAAGGCCGCATGCAACGAAAGTCAAATTAGTATGAAATGTACTACATGCACAGCAAAGCACTCCGTGTTCAGGCCACAAGTGGCCCATCGGGACCATCCGACCGCCGTGTCATCCTCAGTTGAGGATGCGGATAGGAGGGGCGTGTGGTCAGCACACCGCTCTCCCGGTCGTTATGATGGTTGTCTTTGACCGGAGCCGCTACTATTCGGTCGAGTAGCTCCTCAATTGGCATCACGAGGCTGAGTGCACCCCGAAAAATGGCAACAGCACATGGCGGCTGTATGGTCACCCATCCATGTGCCTGCCACGCCCGACAGCGCTTAACTTCGGTGATCTCACGGGAACCGGTGGATCCACTGCGGCAACGCCGTTGCCCAAATGTACTACATGCCGTGACAAAACTGTTTCATCTGGTATGCAAGATGTTTGAGACAGGCGAAGTAACCTCATACTTTAAGAAGAATGTAACAGTCCTACTTCCAAGTAAATCAGTTGCTGACAGGTGTGAATATTACCGAACTATCAGTTTAACAAGTCATGGTGGCAAAATTCTAACACGAATTCGTTATAGAAAACTGGAAAAACTGGTAGAAGCCGACCTCGGGGAAGATCAGTTTGGATTCTGGAGAAATGTAGGAACACCCGAGGGAGAACTGACCCTACGACTTCTCTTAACAGATATTTTAAGGAAACGAAAACTTTCAGTAGCATTTGTAGACTTAGAGAAAGCTTTTATCAATGTTGATTGGAATATTCTCTTTGAAATTCAGAAGGTGCAGAGGTGAAATACAGGGAGTGAAGAGCTATTTACAACTTGTACAGAAACGAGACGGCACTTATAAGAGTCGAGAGGCGTGAAGAGGAAGCAGTGGTTGAGAAGGGGGTGCGACAGCGTTGTAGCCTAAACCCAGTGTTATGCAGTCTGTACATTGAGCAAGAAGTGAAGGAAAACCAAGAAAAATTTGGAGTAGCAATTAAAGTTGAGGGAGAAGAAATAAAAACTTTGAGGTTTGCCGATGACAGTGTAATTTTGTCAAAGGACTCCATACTGTGATGCGACGGCGCTGTTATTCGTGTCAAAAGTGGACATGCTGGCTCTCAGGTAGTTGGTCATAATGTTCCAGTTGATCAGTTAGATGGCATTACTCCTCCCTACTTTGTGCAGTTGCGCTAAAGTGCTAATCACCTGCATATCCAGGCATTTAATCTATTGTTGTTGCTGTCTTCCGTCCGAATGCTGGTTTAGTGAAGGTCTCCATGCTACTCTAACCTGTGCAAGCCCACGAATAACTACTGCAATCTACATCTTTCTGAATCTGCTTAGTGTGTTTATCTCCTGCTCTCCCTCTACGATTTTTAACCCTCACTCATTCCTCCAATACTTACTTGGTGATCTCTTGATGTCTCAATTTGTGTTCTGTCATTCCATCTCTTGTTTTAGTCGATTTGTGCCACAAATTTCTTGTCTCCCCAATTCCAGTCAGTACCTTCTCATTAATTACACGGTCTACCCACGTAATCTTCAGAATTCTTCTGTACCACCAGAATTCAAAAGTTTCATTTCTCTTTTGATCTGAGCTGTTTGTCATCCACGTTTGACTTCTATACAAGACTACGCTCCAAACAAATACCTTCAAAAAAGACTTCCTAACACTTAAATCTATATTACATTATAACAAATGAGGCTTTGCTAGGTCGCTGGAACAAGTTGGCACCACATCTGCACTCAAAAAGCTCCCCATTCCCGTAAATAATAGCGGGGGGGGGGGGGGGGGATGATGATGCGTTCTGAAGCCACGTGTTCAATCACATCACAGATGTGTTCGATTGGGTTCAGATATGGTGAGCTGGGGGCTCAGCGCATCAACTGGAACTCGCCACTGTGTTCCTCGTACAATTCCAGAGATCGATATTCTTAACATGTATGGGGTAGTTTTTTTTAATTCGCAGCATCATATTCGTCGGTGAAATCAATGGAACACAGTTTACACAAAAGATCGCTAGTAAGAAACACACCCCGCTGCCCGCCGCCCGCCGCTCGTCGCCCACCGCCGGTGTTGAGGAGCACCGACGGTCCACACGAAGCTGTGACACGATTGCTTGGGTCCCGCAAGCAAGAGGCGGTGACATCTCTTTCGTACTTGACACCTCACAAATTCCTATCGAAATATGTGTTTACCTAGGCACCGTTGCTGACGCGATGACACATAGCTGCGATGCGGGTCCAGTGCCGAGAGATGTTGCAATACTTCCCAGAATAGCACAGGGTGCATTCCTCCTAGAGATCGTCACTGAATTTACCTGTCAAACTGCGGCTTCTGTCGGTGTGGGAGCACCGTCGCAAAAGACATTACTTTTTTCTGCAGATGAGTGCTACTAAGGAGGTGAAGTTTTAGATGGAAGGTAATTTATATATAATTGCGTGGAATTACACCTATCATGGAGCATGAATTGGGTTATGGGAGCAGGAGACACGTGACCGTGTCTGCTTCCAAAGATATATAGCAGACATATCTAAAATTATATCTCCTGTACTTGAAGAAAACTACATACACAGCATGGGGTTAAAAAGTCACAGTGGGAGCAGGGTTGAGAAAAAATAACACAGTGGCTGTGAGGTAAAAATTCATTTATTTCTGATACAACTTAAAAGTAATTTTGCTTTTTCATAAGCAGACACAGCAACACTTTTTTCATACATGTTCTTAAGTTGATGGAGTAAAGGACACCCATAGATTTCCAGGTCTCGAATAGCAACAAACTTAAAGATTCTCCGCATCAATGAGATCTTTTCCTTCCCCTTCACGTAGACGAAGGTATCCATGTGACTGAGTAATTTAAGTGCCATAGGTATAGGGTATGCCAGGATCATCTCAGTGAATTAACCACTTTGCACTCTTCCATGTGTTAGCACACTTCACATACTTGAAAGGCCTCTGTGATGCAATGTTTGCTGAGAATGTCGCTATTATTCCAGCATCTTGTGTGTACGCTACAAACGCAACATTTTTAAATATGAACTGTCTACACTCACCATCATAGAAACCCTGAGCGTCCACAATGATGTTCACACCTTGAGACGCCATTGGGAAATGCTCTAGGTATGGTGCAGCACCTATTCATTTATACAGCTCGTTGCACAACACCGATGAGCGGGCAGTAGTTGATCACACGGTCATGTAGAACTAGAGCATATGTGGCAGTGTGTTCTGGGAAATTTGTCGAACGTTCAAATTCAATTCACACATCTATAGGTTCTGACTTAATTATCTCATTCTGTTTTGAGCAGTCTATTGCGATGATTGGTGTGACGTGGACTTAGTAGACACTCTCCTCCCTCTCCTTCAGCCATTTCATATTAAGAAGCATGAAACCTTGCATATATGTCATAAGCTAGACATTTTGATTCCACTGCAGATGTAAATTATCATATGGGTAGAATTCTGAATTGAGGTAGACTTTGGCATTAGTTAACTTTCAGTTGTCGAACATGGTGGAATCATTTGCTATATTACCTCTTCTATCAGTCTGAAACGTATGATGAATCTAGGTCTCTCTACCTGCGAAGAGGTTTTAATAGCCCATGTTTGTCTGCTCGCAGTCGGTAACACTGGGTAGTCTAAAACCTCCCACAAGCGAAATGTCAGAGACAGAAATGTTCCGGAATTCAGGACTCTTAAAAGCTTCAAACGCTCCTTGTCTGATACACTGATGTGAGGCATTTTCCATATAATCTTGCTGATTGTGATCATATTCTCCTCTTGAGCTCCTTGAATGTATGAGTTATTGTCTGTAGCATTCCGCACCAGAATGAGCTCCCGTTTAGCGTTCATAATAATCTGTCTCATGTCCTCAAAGTACCCCATAAGCATTTTTAGAGGTATGAATGCAGTAAATCGCTTGTACTCCGCAACAGTTCTATCATCTGTATCGTCTATGAACCATCTCGCATTTTCTAAACTATGCAAATCTGCGGGTGATGCAGAGACGTATGTTTTAAGGGTCGATGTTATGCCGACATTGCGTTTATGGTCGACCTCAGACCCATTGAGTTCATAGCGTATCTCATGGAACAGGAATGCTAAAGCATTACGTGTAAGCTTGGATCCCACTGTCTCGCTGCCGTCGGTTTTCTCGAATGACACCTCTAGGTATATGAAACTCTTGCATGGAAGCGTGAGTGCATAGTTCTTCTGGATGACAATCTTAATTTCATCGTTCTTGTTAAATGTGGTTGAAGAGTAAGATTTATGAGAGAAGTATTCCTGACGTATAATTCTCTCATCATACTCTACCGGACTGGTTATATGAGTGAGGACGTCATTGCGCAGTTTCAAGCCAACTGATTCAAGAAACTCTTAGTTCGCCCGTATTATCACTTTACTGTTCAGTAGCGAAGTGACATGCTGTGGTTTGCTTGCACTTGTTTTATAACATACGCCCATCCCGCCTTAGATGTAATCGTGCAATGATCTCCTTACCACGAAAGTCAACAAGCTGGTTATTCTGGTCCACAATACGCAACTCCAAATAATCCAATGTCTGAGCTGTCACTGGAAGGTATATTGCATTGGCAGGGGTCTCGACAATCTTATACCCCATTGCGACGGAGGGGAAGAATCCGTAAAGAGTATGAACCAGATTATCGTTGAGATAGGAGTTCATTGCAATGTTACACTAGACTCGGATTGTGCTGACGGGAAGTATGTCCACAGTCTGATAAGACTTGTAAAATTTACTTGTATCCTTCAAAACCTACCCTTTTGTGAAACCCAGCAGGCGCCCTATTGAACCTTTCTGGTTAAAGTCAATCGTTGCATTTACAGTCCTTATTTCAGATTTGTGTGTGCTGATGTTTGCACACAATTCAATACCTTTACCAGATAGTTTTAAGACTTCGTTTAAATCGTCGACATCGTATGCACCTGGTTCTATTTCCACAATATCTTTTTCACCGTTAATATCCAGATGCAGTTTGTTGCTAGTCTCAATGATGTTTGGGATGCTGTTGTACGTCTCCAGTCTAATCAATGCAATACTCCATTCACCAACGCTCAAATCAATTGGAGGGAAGTAATTTGCACGCAATACAGATGATCGTTCTTTTAATGTCAAAGAGTACGACACCGCATCTGAATCCCAACTGATGAATGTTTGAAGCTCCTCCACATTTAGCATGCCTGTCCTTCTTTGCAAACGTCAAGAGAAACATATGCATATATGTCCACAGAGGTGTGCATTTAAGTCCTGATAGCGTCGATAATTGTAGTGAAGGATCGTTGTAATTGTTCTGGCGGTTGCAGGTCACCAAATGAGTCGAAATACACTCCTGGAAATTGAAATAAGAACACCGTGAATTCATTGTCCCAGGAAGGGGAAACTTTATTGACACATTCCTGGGGTCAGATACATCACATGATCACACTGACAGAACCACAGGCACATAGACACAGGCAACAGAGCATGCACAATGTCGGCACTAGTACAGTGTATATCCACCTTTCGCAGCAATGCAGGCTGCTATTCTCCCATGGAGACGATCGTAGAGATGCTGGATGTAGTCCTGTGGAACGGTTTGCCATGCCATTTCCACCTGGCGCCTCAGTTGGACCAGCGTTCGTGCTGGACGCGCAGACCGCGTGAGACGACGCTTCATCCAGTCCCAAACATGCTCAATGGGGGACAGATCCGGAGATCTTGCTGGCCAGGGTAGTTGACTTACACCTTCTAGAGCACGTTGGGTGGCACGGGATACATGCGGACGTGCATTGTCCTGTTGGAACAGCAAGTTCCCTTGCCGGTCTAGGAATGGTAGAACGATGGGTTCGATGACGGTTTGGATGTACCGTGCACTATTCAGTGTCCCCTCGACGATCACCAGTGGTGTACGGCCAGTGTAGGAGATCGCTCCCCACACCATGATGCCGGGTGTTGGCCCTGTGTGCCTCGGTCGTATGCAGTCCTGATTGTGGCGCTCACCCGCACGGCGCCAAACACGCATACGACCATCATTGGCACCAAGGCAGAAGCGACTCTCATCGCTGAAGACGACACGTCTCCATTCGTCCCTCCATTCACGCCTGTCGCGACACCACTGGGGGCGGGCTGCACGATGTTGGGGCGTGAGCGGAAGACGGCCTAACGGTGTGCGGGACCGTAGCCCAGCTTCATGGAGACGGTTGCGAATGGTCCTCGCCGATACCCCAGGAGCAACAGTGTCCCTAATTTGCTGGGAAGTGGCGGTGCGGTCCCCTACGGCACTGCGTAGGATCCTACGGTCTTGGCGTGCATCCGTGCGTCGCTGCGGTCCGGTCCCAGGTCGACGGGCACGTGCACCTTCCGCCGACCACTGGCGACAACATCGATGTACTGTGGAGACCTCACGCCCCCCGCGCTCAAAGTCCGTCAACTGCACATACGGTTCACGTCCACGCTGTCGCGGCATGCTACCAGTGTTAAAGACTGCGATGGAGCTCCGTATGCCACGGCAGACTGGCTGACACTGACGGCGGCGGTGCACAAATGCTGCGCAGCTAGCGCCATTCGACGGCCAACACCGCGGTTCCTGGTGTGTCCGCTGTGCCGTGCGTGTGATCATTGCTTGTACAGCCCTCTCGCAGTGTCAGGAGCAAGTATGGTGGGTCTGACACACCGGTGTCAATGTGTTCTTTTTTCCATTTCCAGGAGTGTAGTAGACGGTATCCGCATTTTTCATAACATATGATAGGCAGTGGGTGCCGGGGCCTCCAGCAACATCCAAATTCACAATGCCGCATTCACCAGTTTTCCACATAGTCTTCGGTAATGTATCCCGCATAAACACACCACGAAATCTTGGTATGTTGAATCTGTTTCTAACAAACTTAAGAAGATCTGTATTTGTGAGTGGTCGATCTGGTAGGACCGCTAATGTTTTTATTTATTTATTTATTTTTGAGTAGACCAAGCCCTTTCCTGTACGGTTTCAAGTATAGTCCTGTTCCGATGGCTGCGGCTTCCATCATGCGATTATGTCTCCTTGCCTCTTCTAACTGCGCTTGAGAGTTTTGCGCGTTCTTCACCGTACGAGCGATAGCTGCAGCAACACCAGCGAGGGAACCTACCGCCAAGAACGCGGAGAGGGCCACCAGATATGGTGGGTATTGGTAGAACTCTAGGAGCTTTAACCGATCCTCTCCTTCTCGCATCTTTCTGCTTCAGTTTGTTTTTCACTGCATACATCGCTGTCCGGATACAGTTCTTCAAACAGCTCTGCTTCCCTGCCTTGTCCTCCTCCTTGTTTAGTGTACAATGTGCAGCATTCATAACTCGCTTGAAATTCATTGCTCCTAAACCCAACTTAATTTTTCCTGGCACGGTTTTATCATCTGAATATGCCGCGATGCGTTGACCTATACCAATATCCTTTCCTCTCCGTATCGCCTTAGACTTATCAGCTAAAATCCTATCTGCAATGTGACGACTTGATGGATCTTTATTTGCAGCGTATGTAATGTAGTGTTCCATACACGCTTCGTCGAGTAGATTAACCCACTTATCACCTCCTGCCAGTCGTTTCTGAAGCTTTCGTGGCTCATACAAATGGACAGATATCCTCCCAGAAATAACTGCTCAGTATAATCGAACCAAACATTCAACAATAAAAATGAGACCAATAGATGTTCGTGATAATGGACTCATGGATACGGTGTACTATCACATTAAAATGTTGGATCCACACAGACAGAAACTTAATGTAGGTGATTTGGTACGTATCTCAAAACCCAAGATAGCATTTGAGAAATCATACCTACCGAACTGGTCAACAGAGATCTTTACAGTTTCAAAGGTGCAAAGAACGAATCCTAAAACTTGTATAGTGAAGGATAGTAAAGGTGAAGAAATTGCATGCTGCTTCTACACCGAGGAGTTGCAGAAAAGCTAAGAACCGGATGCTTTTCTCGTGGAGAGTCATAAGACACCGTGGAAATAAAGCACTAGTCAAATGGCTTGGTCTTCCTGCTACACAAAACAGTTGGATTGATGCCGACGATTTGTGTTTTTTACTAGTGGTCTTTTGTTTAAACTGTATTCTATCGATTTCACTGACCAATAGGATGTTGCAAATTCAGAAAACTACCTCATACATGTGAAGAATGTCGATTTAATTAATGTGGATAAATTTTTTATATCAACGTGGTGTTAGCATTACAGTAGTAAGGGGAGGGTGTGTATGAGTGACTGACATGGAGCAGAGCAACAGGTTGGATAACGCTAAGTTAATTTCAATAATTTGTATGTAAAACACAGTACAATAGTTTAAGAGTGTGGGTGACAAGGATGAATGCGCCAGAAATGGCGTTTAAAAGCATGTGAAATTCGAAAGGTGTACCAGAAAATGATGGGAGGACATAACTAATTACTTAACTTGATTTCAAAGGCGGTGCAGTAGTTTAAGGAAATGTGGGTGACATCGAATACCACTTAACAGAACAATAGGTAAAGTAAGACTTATGTCTGTCCTATCCAGCACAGGCTGAGTCCTTTTCCAGGCAATTTCTATGAAGAGGTTGTGGTTGGATGACTTAGGTTAGTGGAGGTAGCCCAAGTGCTCTTTTTTCCCCTCCATTTTCTTAGGTTAGTGGAGGTAGCCTTGGTATTTTGCATTGTCCTGATGCAATTTGAACTTCTTGCCAGGGGGGTGTGGCAGCGGGGTGTGGCACTTTGCCACCAGAGAGGTTAATCAACTGATCAATTTAATTAAGTAGTCAATCAAATTGATAAGAGTGAGAGTGGGTGGGGCTTATTCCAATAAATCAGACCTGCATGTGTACCTGTAGCAGCGAGGTGGAGGGGTTGGGGGAGTGGGAAGGGGTGGGGGGACAATAGGTTAAGTACCTATCAATCAAAAGTAAATGGAGGTGACATGGAAAAGCACTTAACAGAACAACAGGTTAACTCAGACCTGAAAGTGTACCTGTAGCAGCGAGGGTTGTGGGGTTTCCTGGTGGGGGGAGAGGGAGGGGTGGGGGAACAATACGTTAAGTGCAGTGACATGAAAAACCACTTAACAGAACAATAGATTAAGACCTGTCAATCAAAGGAGAACAATAGGTTTGCCCCCGAGTGCATACCTGCCCTGATGTAGGCAACCTGCACTAAGAAAATGTGCTAGCACCCCTGTAGCTCCACTACTGTTGAAGCCACTCACCACAGCACTCCTCGAACACTTGGTAAGTCGTGCAGTTTCCGAAATGTTCGTGCCGAGTCTCCGTGTCGTCACAATCTTCCCTCAGTCAAAATTAGATAGATCTCGTGCTTTCCCCATTCTACACATGAACAATACGCTTACTGATATTACATGCAAGGAGCGTTTGTCTGACTAGCAGTCATGCCTCGCTAGGTGATGCTGCAATCGCCTGGACGGGTTTATATCGATAGCATGTCAGTGGTCTTCATGTTCTGGCTGATCAGTGCACATTTGGTATATATTCAGAAATCACATTTAGATGTTCATTGTTTTTGACAGGGTTGTAGTGTTCCTCGTGTAAGAAGGAGAGACATTTGCCACACTGTGTCGGAATTCGATATTCGATAGTAGTAGGATTTTATTATACTGAGATCGGAGTTGATTGTGTTGTTGACATTGGCCGGGATTCCACGACTGTCGTAAGGATACGTTATTGCTGGCTTCAGGGGGTCCATTCTCATCGACATGCAGGCTCTCTACAGCCCCATGCGATTAACTTCTGAGAGGACAGACATAGTTGTACTGTCTCCTCACCGGCTGGGGTGGCCAAGCGGTTCTAGGCGCTACAGTCTGGAACCGCGCGACCACTATGGTCGTAGGTTCGAATCCTGCCTCAGGTATGGATGTGTGTGATGCCCTTAGATTAGTTAGATTTAAGTAGTTCTAAGTTATAGGGGACTGATGACCTTAGAAGTTAAGTCCCATAGTGCTCAGAGCCATTTGAACCAACTGTCTCCTCGGCCATGTGGGACTACACAGTAATGTCATGTACCTTGATACAGGAAACGAGCTTATTTGGAAAGAAGTAAGTTTCCACACAAACATTGCGATGACATCTGGAGAACCATAGACTGTCTGCACGACGACCATTGTTGCGGCCTTCCTCGATGCATCAGCAAAGGAAATTCACACCAACAGTAATGCATCCAGTGGCATCACTTGATAATGGAGTTCTGTATACAGCTTCAGGATGGACATATGTGTGTGTGGATTCTCGGAAAAGAATGAACATTGCCAGACTGCATTCATCATCCTCATATGAGCCCAGCATCTTGCGTAATGAAATGGGTTGCCACTAAGTAAACAATATGATCACCTCTGGTTCACATAACAGGTAACTTGGGCAGCAGCCGTTACATTTGTGAGAGACAGCTAGTGGCTGTGCTCTATCCTCTAGGTCTCCGTGACATTATCTTTCAACAAGATGACAAGACCGAATATTTCCCGCCCTGTTCTGACCTAATGCGTTACAGAGAGTATTCTACTGCTGTCCTGGCCAGCATGTTCTCCACATCTCTCTTCCACTGGAGATGTCTGGTCACGAGTTGCTGTAAGTCTGCCGGCCGCGGTGGTCTCGCGGTTCTAGGCACGCAGTCCGGAACCGTGCGACTGCTACGGTCGCAGGTTCGAATCCTGCCTGGGGCATGGATGTGTGTGATGTCCTTAGGTTAGTTAGGTTTAAGTAGTTCTAAGTTCTAGGGGACTGATGACCACAGCAGTTGAGTCCCATAGCGCTCAGGGCCATTTTTTTTTTTTTTTTTTTTTTTTTTTTGCTGTAAGTCTGGTACACCGCCACTCGCTAGCCTCTACGATTGATGGACTCTGGTGCATATTCATCACAGTATGAAAGGACTTGTCCGTATCTGGGTCCGTTGTACTAAGCACAACCAGTTTATAACCATTGTTACTAACAGAGGTGTCAGCTCCTACGCACTAAATTTCTCACCACCTACGAATTTAGTAGTGAGTACTGTCTACATACAATATTTAAGATTTTGTTACATGCTATCCTTCCTGGCAGAATTGCCAGACATTCCGTTGTTAACGGATTTTTCTCTTTTCTCGCCAAAATTTTCCTTGCTCCATTTATTTTTGACACAAACAAACAATCACCGTTTGAACAGGCCTTGAAGCCCCATGGGACTGACCGGCCGCCCTGTCATCCTCAGCCCTTAGGGATCACCGGATGAAGATACGGACGGGCATGTCGCCAGCACACCGCTCTCACATCTGTTGTCGGTTATAATGACTGATGCCACTACCTCTCAGTCTAGTAGCTCCTCTATTGGTCTCATAATGGCTGAGTGCACCCTGCTTGCCAACAGCACTCGACAGACCCGGACGTTGACCCTTCCAAGTGCTGGCTAAGCCAACAGCACTTGACATCAGTGATCTGAATGGAACTGGCGTTATCACTGTGACAACGCTGTTGGCTTATTTTTTACACAAAGTGAATAATACTCAGTTTTTGTCTTTAGGTCTATTACGAATTATCTTTTATGTAATAAACATAATATTTATTATGTAAATATGTATATTGTGAACAAAGATGATGATTATCTCGCAAACTGGCTTAAATTCTTTTCTTCAGTACCTGAGCAAGATATATCAAATATTTCCAAAGCAGCAGGATTTTTGTTCAGTGTCCCTGGCTCTGATGCTTTTGTAGAGCGAATCTTCATTCAAGAAGAGTGAGTGGTGTGACACAAACAACAGATATTTAACAGATTTAGTGAAGGCAGAACTCCAGGTGACAGTGAACTATGAAAGCATACCCTGTTCAGAATTTTTTAAATTTGCAGACAGTGATATTCAGTTATTAAAAAGCTTCAGAAGTTCAGTGAAATAAAATTACAATCAATCTGAATCTAATCGAGCGGCCCTTGAAAATTATAAATATGTTCTTTTTGTGTTTCTTACATGTGTAGTTCCGCAGTATTAATACCCTCCTGGAAATGGAAAAAATAACACATTGACACCGGTGTGTCAGACCCACCATACTTGCTCCTGACACTGCGAGAGGGCTGTACAAGCAATGATCACACGCACGGCACAGCGGACACACCAGGAACCGCGGTGTTGGCCGTCGAATGGCGCTAGCTGCGCAGCATTTGTGCACCGCCGCCGTCAGTGTCAGCCAGTTTGCCGTGGCATACGGAGCTCCATCGCAGTCTTTAACACTGGTAGCATGCCGCGACAGCGTGGACGTGAACCGTATGTGCAGTTGACGGACTTTGAGCGAGGGCGTATAGTGGGCATGCGGGAGGCCGGGTGGACGTACCGCCGAATTGCTCAACACGTGGGGCGTGAGGTCTCCACAGTACATCGATGTTGTCGCCAGTGGTCGGCGGAAGGTGCACGTGCCCGTCGACCTGGGACCGGACCGCAGCGACGCACGGATGCACGCCAAGACCGTAGGATCCTACGCAATGCCGTAGGGGACCGCACCGCCACTTCCCAGCAAATTAGGGACACTGTTGCTCCTGGGGTATCGGCGAGGACCATTCGCAACCGTCTCCATGAAGCTGGGCTACGGTCCCGCACACCGTTAGGCCGTCTTCCGCTCACGCCCCAACATCGTGCAGCCCGCCTCCAGTGGTGTCGCGACAGGCGTGAATGGAGGGACGAATGGAGACGTGTCGTCTTCAGCGATGAGAGTCGCTTCTGCCTTGGTGCCAATGATGGTCGTATGCGTGTTTGGCGCCGTGCAGGTGAGCGCCACAATCAGGACTGCATACGACCGAGGCACACAGGGCCAACACCCGGCATCATGGTGTGGGGAGCGATCTCCTACACTGGCCGTACACCACTGGTGATCGTCGAGGGGACACTGAATAGTGCACGGTACATCCAAACCGTCATCGAACCCATCGTTCTACCATTCCTAGACCGGCAAGGGAACTTGCTGTTCCAACAGGACAATGCACGTCCGCATGTATCCCGTGCCACCCAACGTGCTCTAGAAGGTGTAAGTCAACTACCCTGGCCAGCAAGATCTCCGGATCTGTCCCCCATTGAGCATGTTTGGGACTGGATGAAGCGTCGTCTCACGCGGTCTGCACATCCAGCACGAACGCTGGTCCAACTGAGGCGCCAGGTGGAAATGGCATGGCAAGCCGTTCCACAGGACTACATCCAGCATCTCTACGATCGTCTCCATGGGAGAATAGCAGCCTGCATTGCTGCGAAAGGTGGTTATACACTGTACTAGTGCCGACATTGTGCATGCTCTGTTGCCTGTGTCTATGTGCCTGTGGTTCTGTCAGTGTGATCATGTGATGTATCTGACCCCAGGAATGTGTCAATAAAGTTTCCCCTTCCTGGGACAATGAATTCACGGTGTTCTTATTTCAATTTCCAGGAGTGTATTTTGTGTACTCTGTTAAACACATAGAAGGTCTATGTAATTTTTCTGGGGTATATTATATATGTGTTCTTTAGTTTTGAAAATATTGTTATAAACAAATGACGAGTCGTCACTCTTTTTTTATTTTACAAAATATGGCAACCCTATTTAATGGGAATTTATCCATTTTACCGGCAGTTGAGCTCCGTGGCTGTAGAATATATTATTCTAGTAAATGCAGTGACCAGCCACTTTGTTATGTATTTTTAAAGAAGCTCGGGCATTTCGGACTTTCACCCATCTTCATGTCCGAAATGTGTATTAGTTTAAAGGAAAGTGCATATCTACATAGTATTACTTCCTCGTATTTCACTCTTAGTGGCCAGCAGTGTAGATATGAATACATATAGTTACTAAAACAACTGGAAAGTCTGTATTCCGAACCAAATTTTTTTGTGAGATGGTAATGCTGAAAGTTCATGTGCCGGGAGTTTCATTTGCCCTTACTGTGAATGAAGTTAGTATAGCAGGGGATGTATTACGCATTCGTTCCTACAACAAGGTTGATGTTAGCAGTGTTTAAATGAGGGTAGATTATTGATGAGGGCTTAGGTGGAGAAAGAAGGTAAAGTATTTAGTGCAACAAAATATACTATCCAGTCAGTGATGCCATACATGAGTTGTGGTGAATCATCATCGAAGGACAGTGTTACTGAACAACAGTCTATACTCAGGGTAAGAATGGCCAGCAATGGATTCACTCATCCATTTCGCCATGTTACACCGTCTTATGCCGTAAATGATGATCTACTGGTGTATCATGTTTCGTTTGGAATGCATCTCTACACCGTATGAAACAAGCACGTCGACATCATTAAAGCCGGAGTACCAGGGCTAATAGGACAACTATGAGTTTTCTTTAAAGATTCATTCCGGAAGCCAGGTGACGTGATTTAGAGGAAGACACGAAAACTCAGAGGAAAACACGAAACCTCACTGGAAAACACGAAAACTCTAAATGACAATGACCAAAAGAGGCTAGAGCCGCATTCCTCCAGAATACATGTTCGGCGCTTAAACCAGTTTATTATTTATTTATTCATTGTTGAACTTCGTTGTAAGATCCATCATCTAGGTGGATCGTTCTTTACGCAACATACATCCTAACAGGAAATGCTAAATTTAGCCAATAAAGGAGGAAAACACTTAGCTCATGAGACGCACTTGAGGTAAATAAGTCTTTAGTTCAAAACCTATATCTGGTTCTAAACGATCAATTACAGCTGAGCACATCCTTACAGCTAAGCTCCACAGGATCTAGTCAGCCAGCTACATAGTCCTTCACCTCGCTCCCTATGATCACATTCATTTCCATATACTTTTACCATAAAATGATTATCATTATACAGTACTTTGTTTTTGCTTACAGCCCTTAGCTTTACATTCAAACAACTTGTACATTTTAACATCGTGTTTTTTCATTATTTGCTATGTTTGATACTATCCATCTTCTAGGACGAAATTTAAAAGTTTTGGTGTATAACACGAGTAAGCCGTGGCTGGCTCATGCTATGCGCTGTATTAAACCTTTGTTGCGATTCTGTGTTTAGTCTGCCATGTTTATCGCGATTATGCTGTTATCCTCTCCTTCTGCAGGCGGCAGCAGCAGTGTGTATCGATATTCGCACCTCGGACTATCTTTGACCTGGTGCTTATAGTTTCCGGCTTGGCGGTGTGCGACCAGTCGGTCAGTTGGCATGGACCAGCGAGGAATTCTCGGCGGAGTGTAGTTTGGCCGGGCTCGCTGGCAGTATCTATGTGGTGTTGGAGTGTGTGCCACTGTTCCCATTGTCACGAGGTCCGTGGCTTACCGACCCTGGACACGAAAGTTGAGTTTTGATTTAATCTACCGGCAAGTCTCATTGTGTCGTTTGGAGTTCGTTGTCGGCTGTTAGGATAATCCCGTGAGCAACAATGGGTTTTCAAGTTGGAAAATTCTACCTACCCTCCGGTGGAGTTTCACTGTATTTGGTTATTTGAATTGAGGCGCACCAGGGGAATCTTCTGCCTTGTGGCCATTAACGTTCCGGTTACCTGACCTAGCCATTGAGCAAATTTCAGGAGTGTAGTTTCCTCATCGTGTTGTTGCTGTCAAGCACAGTGTGTAGTTTGGCAGCTCTATGTATGTTGGTTGTGCGCGCCAATATCTTCTACGTTGTTCCATTGAGCTCCCTGTTTTGCCCTGGTCGGGTGAAGTGGAAATTATCTTGTCAGTGGGTCCATTGACTATCTGTCAGTTGGATTGTCGTCGGATCGTGAATGGTTGGCCATACTGCCTGTCTCACCTAAGCAAGCGTTAGTGTTTGAATTACAGGCCGATCCTCCAATATCTGAGTGCTCTTGAGTACTGCCCTATTTTTTAAAATTTGTTCTTGTTGTTTGTACATGTATGGATTCTAGTCACTGGAAATGACCGCGGAGAAGCCATTGGATGTTGGCGCGCCAGGTACATATAGTCTGTGGCCGCGAGCTCGGCTCCGGTTCACCACCGGCAATGGAGGGTGAAGCTTTGACAATGCCAGCCACTCGTGCTGGCGAAACGTCAGTAAAATCATTAGATGAAGGTCGGCCAAAGAACCCTAGACAGAAGCCAATTTGTAAGGTTTGGTTTCCTGTATATCGGTGTCCCTTAGTCAGTTGTTTCCGTGCGATCGCCAACTAAGCCGAAAACTGGTTCGAAACAAACAACTACTGGTAGAACAGAAACGTAGTTTTTGTGTTTTTCAACCTTAAATAACAGGTTCTTGTGATAATGACAAAGTAACTTATTTTATAGCATCTGTAGAAACTTTAGAACACGGAGGACAAGGACAAAACATTATTTTTACTGGCCATACGTTTTGTTTGTTGTATCATCTCATTTTGTCACTGGCACTGGCCGACTTGGGTGGTCGAGCGGTTCTAGGCGCTTCAGTCTGGAACCGCGCGACCGCTACGGTCGCAGGTTTGAATCGTGCCTCTGGCACGGATGTGTGTGATGTCCTTAGGTTAGTTAGGTTTGAGTAGTTCTAAGTTCTAGGGGACTGATGACCTCAGAAGTCAAGTCCCATAGTGCTCAGAGCCATTTTTTGTCACTGCACTATATTGCAACCTAGAGAATCAAGATGAGAGTAACTAGCTATCAACAGGTAAACACAAGTTAGATAGGAAGAAATAAATCTGGAAAGCACATTTCTGCTTTACTTGTATATGCTAGCCTTAACGTCCACTTTCAGTTATTTTTCGAGTTCCAATATTGTCGTAGTTTATTATGCAAAAATAACTTTAACATAACGAGAAAATTAAGAATGATACCAAGTGGAGAGCTACTATTCTGCCAACAGCATTCTCAAATGTGTTTTCAGCACAGTGCACAGATGAGTAGTGATACACGTTAGTAAGTATGTAATGTTCCAGCACAATTATAAATCAGCTTCAGTAATGAGTAATTAACCCGTCTCCTTAGCCGAAGTCGCTAATGTGGTGTCACCGCCAGACACCACACTTGCTAGGTGTTAGCCTTTAAATCTGCCGCGGTCCGGTTTTATACGTCGGACCCGCGTGTCGCCACTATCAGTGATTGCAGACCGAGCGCCGCCACACGGCAGGTCTAGAGAGACTTCCTAGAACTCGCCCCAGTTGTACAGCCGACTTTGCTAGCGATGGTTCACTGACAAAATACGCTCTCATTTGCCGAGACGATAGTTAGCATAGCCTTCAGCTACGTCATTTGCTACGACCTAGCAAGGCGCCATTATCAGTTGCTATTGATATTGTAGAGAATGTACAGACAAGAGCTACGTTCAACATTAATGGACTAAAGTTAAGTATTCCACCAAGTACCACCTTTTTTCTGAAGTCTAAATTCCTTGTCCTGTTCCAGACCTCACGCCAGCCTGCGTGAGCTAAAACGCGTGCCTTTCGGCTTCCTCTTACATTTGTGGGTTGGCCCTCTTGCCAATCCACAACAGCTAACACATGCTGGTGCAGTGGCACTCGATTTGGAGGTATGCCGGTTCAAATCCTGATGGTGGGTGAAATTTTCACTGCGAGTATTTGGTCATGAAAGGAAGAAGAGGTGGTAGTGTGAGGTTCCTGATCGCTAGTCTTTGTGTCAATGGCCTGGGGCCCTATTCTATATCTTTCCGCCATTTTGCCGATCGGTTCGGTACGCGAGAGCACCGAATAATCTTGTTTTCTAAACAGAGCCCCCAACATTATTTGATGCCAAACGGTCCTAGTGAACCAAAACACTGTTGTCAGACCGAGCGAGGTGGCGCAGTGGTTAGACACTGGACCCGCATTCGGGAGGACGACGGTTCAATCCCGCGTCCGGCCATCCTGATTTAGGTTTTCCGTGATTTCCCTAAATCGCTCCAGGCAAATGCCGGGATGGCTCCTTTGAAAGGGTACGGCCGACTTCCTTCCCCATCCTTCCCTAATCCGATGACACCGATGACCTCGCTGTCTGGTCTCCTTACCCAAAAACAACAACACTGTTGTCAGTTCTCCTCGCGCCAACCAACGAAAAGCGCCACAGCGGCACGAAATCTAAGCGGCTAGCAACCGACACGGGCATGCCATTCTTTCCTGAACATATGGAAGTCACGAAATCAGAGATACTCGTTACTGAGAAAGCGCGCTCTTCCGTGTAAATTACTACGAATATTGCCGAAAAATGCCTAACTTTGACGATTAACGAAGTCTCAGAATGCAAACGCGAAGAGGAAAAAAAATATTTTCGTATCCAGCGGTTTACGAACCTACGCCCCTTGCCACCTTACCAATTTCGCTATTACAGCTCGCATGCTGTTACCGCTTTATTTATGTAATTCAAGTCGAGAGACATACAGGCTGACTTCGTTGCCAAATGATGCGGTCGTAAGCCGTAATTGCATGAAATTTTGGAAGGTTTCTCTATAAGACTTCACATAATTCCTTTGCATTGTTACTTAAAAGTTTTAAACGCGTTTCTATAATTAATAAGTAAACCATTTGCGGAAAAGAGTACGCGAAGTCACTAGTAATTTCAGCTAACTCTCATGTAATATACATAAGCAGAGCCGATGTCTTGACATTTAATGATCGTTAAACTCTTAATTGCATAAAAATTACAGTTATTTTGAGAGAATATTGACTGAAAACTTTTTTGATGTTGTAGTCATTCACAGTAACAACCTAACCTAACCATATTTTTAACAAAGGAAAATAGTCTACTATGAACTCACTTTCCAACCGGACACATCCTGTGGTGATTCTTTAGTAACACAATCACTAAATCCAAAGCTAAAACCGCTCAATATGTTTAAAATAACAAATTATATGTGTAAATAAACCACAGCTAACCGAACGACAGGGCTGTACCGAAATCCAAAACCTGTCGGTACAGTTGTTAAAAAATCGGCGGGAGGACCGTTCGGTAACAGGTCTCAGAAGCTTACTGAATAGGAAATTCGGATAAACAACCGAAAATGACGTCGCTACCGAGACTAACCTACTGCACCGATCGGTATGAACGATATACTGTAGACTAGGGCCCCTGGATTAAAATCTAAAGCACTCCGCAGTGACTGATGAAGTGAGTACGTGTGTGACAGTTGATGGTGATCCGTCTGTCGAATGGGGTCATTAAGCTTGGCTACCCCATGGTGCTGTTCGTGAGGAGTATGCTATGCGCCAGCTTTGGTTTCACCCTCTCCCTTTCATCCGTAACAACGCATATCCAATGCTACTCTGTACAATCACGCATCACATGACACAGATACACACTTAACACATCATAACAGGTTGGAGGAAGGCAACGGCACGCTATCTTCACTAGGACGTTGCCATGAGCGATGGTGCAGGATTCCTGCATCTACTCCCCCTGTGCTCATATCCTGAGCATTGATATATTTATTGTAATGTATTATAAATCAAAGAAATTTGTGCATTTTAAGGGGAACAGCAGAACTCTTACATAAGTAGTAAATGATTAGCCTCTTTATTCATTTATCTTTGGTATTTAATCGCATCATTTGTGACGTATGTAAGATGTCAAAGTCAGGTCCATACCTAGTAACGACTGTTGGAATGGCGCATTGATGTTCTGGACAGGGTCCTAATATTTTGCCTTTGCCTTCCTATGTCCTGTTATGAAGTGGCAAGAGTATATGTGTACTTTTTCGGTAACTGTAATGGCTGGTGCATTTCTCTTATTTTGAATAATTAAGGTCTGAAAAAAGGAAGAAGGTGAAACTGGTCGCTATCACTGAACAGCACTAAGGACACATTGAACGAAACGTTCTCATGCACCGCTTGAATAACTATCATGAACGTACATGGCGTCACTACCCCGATATACTGCGAAGAGGCTTCGACTTTAAAAATCGACATTAGCGATCAACACCGCCTTTCCTCTCTTTCGCTGTTAAATAATGGTGTAAAAAATTCTTTCGACACCAGGATTCCAATTGGCATTGTCTGTGTTGATTGTCACTGAACTAGATCGTTTGTTAGCGAACATACCTATGGATGCAGGAAACATACTCATCCGCACGTGAGACCATTACCGTATGTGGGGCAAAGCTCAAAACACACCACACGCATCATGGCGAGGTGAGATGGTGTGTGTGTGTGTGTGTGTGTGTGTGTGTGTGTGTGTGTGTGTGTGTGTGTGTGTGTGTGTGTGTGTGTGTCATTAACTGATCCAGTCCTGTAACGTTAGTCACTATGGCCTTAATATATTGGTACTGCCGACGGCTGAAAGCAAGGGGAACCTCTAGACCTTAATTTCCCGAGAGCATGCAGCTCTACTAAATAGGTTAATGATGATGGCATTAGCCAGCTGTTGTGGCTGAGTGGTTCTAGGCGCTCCAGTCGGGAACCGCGCTGCTGCTACGGTCACGGGTTCGAATCCTGCCTCGGGCATGGGTGTGTGTGTGTGATGTCCTTAGGATAGTTAGGTTTAAGTAGTTCTAAGTCTAGGGGACTGATGACCTCAGATGTTAGGTCCCATAGTGCTCAGAGCCATTTGAAGTGCCATTTGATGATGGCATTGTCTTCGGTAAAATATTTCGGAAATAAAATAGTCTTCCATTCGAATCCCCTAGCGGGACCTACTTAGAAGGAAGTTGTCATCAGAAAAAACAAAATTGGCTTTCTGCGGGACAAGTCGTGGAATGTTTGATCCCTTAATCGTGTAGGTAGGTAGGAGATTTTGGAAAGGGAAACGCGTAAGTTGAAGTTGGTTATAGGGGAAATTAGTCAAGTGCTATGGAAGGAAGGACAGGACTTCTGTTTCGGTGAGTAGAAAGCTATAAATACAAAATCAGATAGGGACCATACAGGAGTAGAACCTAATAATGAGTAGGAAAATATTTTTCGGCTAAGCCACTATGAACAGCATTATCGTAGCCAAGATAGAATGAGGCTTAACCCAACACGACAGACCAGATTTATATGGTTATTAGTCCCGAGATGATCAAGAGTTTGAAATGCATGAATGTATGACTGACTGTATGACGAGTGAAAAGAAATTACTCATTATTAAGGGAGACGAAAATTTAACTGTGATCGCGGGCTGGAATTCTATAGTAGGAAAAGGTAGAGAAGAGAGAAAAAGAAACAGAAGAACATGGCTAGGAAAAATGAATGAAATGGGAAGCTTCCTGTCAGGGTTTTGCACAGTGCACCATTTAATACGAGGGCCGTTCAGAAAGTAACCTCCGGTTGATTTAAAAAAATACACCAAGTTAAATAAAAATATTTTAATATATACATCTTACAACTACATCTTTGCACTATTTTTCTACATAGTCTCCATAGCGATTGAGGCACTTATCGCATCTCTTCACAAGCTTTGAAATTCCTTCTGCATAAAAATCACCCGCTTGTGCCTGGAGCCAGCCTGTGACCGCATCTTTGAGCTCTTCGTCGTCATCAAACCGCTGCGACCCGAGCCATTTCTTCAAATGCATGAAGAGGTGATAATCACTTGGCGCCAGGTCTGGGCTGTAAGGTTGGGCACCCATCGTGCACAGAACTTACGGTAACCCAATCTTGCTGTCACTATCTCGTACAAGAGAGTCTTAGAAATCTGTGGATACCAGTAGACAACTCCGACATTGAGAAACGTCGATTTTCACGAACTTTTGCATCAACTGTCTGAACGAGTTCGTCAGTCACCAATGATGGTCTACCACTCCTCTCTTCATTATGAACGTTTTCTCGTCCACTTTTAAATAAACGTACCCATTCAAGGACAACTCCTTCACTCATAACTCTTGGTCCGTACACGGCACAAAGCTCACGATGAATAGCTGCTGCAGAATATCCTTTGGCTGTAAAAAACCTTATGACAGCACGCACTTCACATTTGGCGGGGTTTTCTATTGCAGCACACATTTCAAACTGCCACAAAAACTAAACTAGCGCAGGTACGACGTTCACTCGACCACGGCTTGATGCCGACTGACCTGTTGAGTGCGTGAACGCACAGATGGCGTCGCTACTCCCCCCACAACCCGCACTGTGACCAATCGGAGGTTACTTTCTGAACCGCCCTCGTATTTACTAACACTTAACATTCATGAAAGACAAACTGTCTGTTGGCTTCTGTCTATTTCTTCGGCCGACGTTTATTTGCTGATTTTTCTGACGTTTCGCCATCATGAGGGGCTGTTGCTGTCAAAGCGTCACCCTCCATTGTCGGCGGCGGATGGAGGGTAACGCTTTGACAATGCTACCCATTCATGCAGGCGGAACGTCAAAAGTCGACAAACTGGAGCCAACAGGCAAATCATCAACAAGTGGCCACTAAAGCCTTAACAAGTTTGAATCACGCAAGACTGTTGTACATTTGAAAGAGATGTGTGGACATCGTCCATAGATTTCAGATCGATTACATAATACTAAGGCAGAGATTTAGTAATAGGAACATTTCCAGGTGCAGGTGTGGACTGACCATAAGCTATTGGATATGAACTGCAGATTAGAACTTAAGAAATTGCAGAAAGGTTAGAAATTAAGGAGATGAGACCTTGATGAATCGAAAGAACCGTATATTGTTGAGAGTTTCAAAGGGACCATTAGGCATTGCTTGATTGAATCAGGGAAAGCGAATACAATACGGAATGTGTATCTTTGGGAGATGAAGTAGCAAGAGACGCAGAGAATCACTGGCAAAATGATAACACCCTATTGCAGTCCTCGTACAACACGCGAAATGTTAAATGTAATTGACGAAAGGAGAAAATATAAAAATGCATCAAACGAAGCAGGCAAAATGGAATAAAAATGACTGAAAATTGAGATTGACAAAAAGTACAAAATGGCTAAGTATGTAAGGCTAGACCAATGAAAGACTGCAGGAGAAGGGATAACTAGGGATAAGATAGATACGTACAGGAAAATTAAAAATACCTTTGGAGAAAAGAGAAGAAGCTATAAAAATATCAATAGCTCAAACAGAAATCCAGAACTAAGAAAAGAAGGCACAACTAAAAAGTGAAAGGAACATGTAAAATGGTTATACAACGGAAATTTTCGTGGTGACAACATTATAGAAAGGGAAGTGAAAGTAAATGAAAATGAGACGGGACATAAGACACAGTAAGGCGCTCTGCAAGAGCCAAGAATATCTGCGATGCTCTAATTTCCGCCAAAACAAACTGAATGACAGCTCTCAGCCTGCAACTCGCCTCCATTACAGACGCTACGTATAGCGCCGCCACCTATCGGAACTTCATGGCACAATAGGGGCTGAAGTGGGATTCCACGATGTCCTACGAAAAATTCCACGTTTTATCAACCAAAACTGGCCGAGGAAAAAGTGTTTGATTACTTACAGAATGCCACTCTTAGATTAGAAAATGATAATGTCCGAAGTAGACAGGATATAAAATGCAGACTGGCAGTACAAAAAAACTATTTCTGGAAAACGCGAATCGGTTAAGATCGAATATAAATTTAAATTTTAGGAATTCTGTTCTGGAGGTACGCCACCGGCAAATACAGCGACATGTACAGAACCTTATTACAGCAATGAAACGCCGAGACTGGGGCCAGACTTGCACACGACTCAACGCCACCCTCCCTATCAAGTCCTCCAAGTACTGGTCCGCCTTCCATCGCCTTACTGGTTCCCATTCCGCTCCCCATTACCCCCTTCTCCACAACGACCGTCCCCTTCCTGACGACCTCAGCAAGGCCAATCACTTCGCTTCCCACCTTTCCGAGGTTTCTCCATCCCAGATGATCCCCACTTTGATTATTCTCTTTTCCCCACCGTCATGGAATGTGCCGATACCTCGGTCGCTCCACTTGCTCCTAGTCTCCAGTACTTGGGGCAGTTGCCCCCCTCCGACATCAACATTCCAATCACAGCACAAGACATTACACTTATCCTCCGGTCCAAACGCAACACGGCCCCTGGTCATGACTGTCACCTACCACCACCTTCGAGAAAGCCCCTATTCCTTCCTCACTCACCTTGCCCATCTCTATAACGTCATTCTCTCTACTGGCTTCTACCCTGTCCTGTCGAAGACTTCCCGCATCCTCTTATTCCTCAAACCCAAAAAACCCCCTTCTGCCACCTCTTCCTATTGTCCCATCTGCCTCACCTCCATCTTCAGTAAGGTCTTCGAATCCATCAGCACCTTAATCAACACCACCTCCTCCCCCCTACCCAGTGTGGCTTCCGACCCTCCTTGTCTGCTGAAGACCAACTCCTTAACCTCATTCACCTTCTCTCCCTCCAGCTCAACTCCCGTCGCTCCGCCATTTTTGTTTCCCTCGACCTCCAAAATGCCAACGACTGTGTATGGCACCCCGGTCTCCTCTTTAAACTTCAAACCTATGCCCTGCCTGTCACCCTCCACAACACCAACTCCCGTATCTTTTATCCCACCGCTGGCGTCCCCCAGGGCTCTGTCCTCTCCCCTCTCCTTTATCTCTTTTATACGGCTGATATGCCCAAGCCACACCCACCTGTCCACCTTCTCCAGAAAGCTGATGACACCGATTTCCTGGCTCTCTATCCTACCCTTCAACTGTCCCAATGCACCCTCCAAACCCACCTTTATCAGTTCACCACTTGGTGTAACCAGTGGTTCCTCCGTCTCAATCCCTCCAAAACCCAGGCATTTGTCATAGGCCGCACCAACTGCTCCTTCAGTCTCCATGATTTCTACCTGAACCTTTATGGTCATCCCATCCAACTCACCCCCACCCTGAGATACCTTGGCCTCCTCGACCGTCACCTCACCTGGACCCCTCACCTCCAGACCATTCATTCAGAAGAAAGCCCATTCCCGCCTCCACCTCCACCTCCTGAAACTCCTTTCTGGCCGGACATGGGGATTGCATCCTTCCACCATCCTCCACACCTACAAATCCCTCATCCATCCTATCCTCTGTTATGCCAGCATTGCCTGGATCTCCACACCCACCCGCGTTTACAAGGCCCTCCAAATCCTTGAATGCCATGCGCTCCGCCTTGCCTTCTGTATCCGCCTTCGTTCCCCCACACGGCTCCTGTATGAACTCATCCCCTTCCCCCATCTCCTCCTGTTCCTCCAACATCTCTGCATCCTTCACATTGTCTGCAGGCTTGATCCCCCCCACCCCCTTGTTTCCTCCTTCCTCTCCATCACCCGTCCATTACCGCTTCTTTATCGCTGTATCCCTCCCTCTCTCCACCTCCACATCCTCCATCTCCTTCATCAGTGCAATTTCCGGCACCTCCCTCTCCCGGATGATGAACTTTGCTGTGACATATACCCCTCCTTCCAACTATAACCTGGCCTTGTTCCCCCCCTTCCCCAGGGCCCCCTTTCTTCCTCTCCCCTCCCTCTCCCTAGAGCGGATTTTCCTCCTCCCCCCCTGAGCCCCTGCCCCCATCCTTTCCTCTTTCCCTCCCTCGTACCTCCCTATCTGGCCCTCTGTGGCGCACCCCCCGCCCATCTCCCCCCTCTCTTCCCCTCCCTCCCTTCTTCCCTTCTCCCTCATCTCCTTGCACCTGGCAGATCCTCCGTCTTGATCATTGTCAGTGTGCCACGTCAGTGTTGTGTTTAGTGCCGTTTCTCCTGTGCGTCGACAGGTGTGCTTTTAATTGTGTCCTGGCCGTGTACTTCGTTTTACTGGCAGTGTTTGTTATGTGCTACGCCATCCATCGATACTTTTTTGCCTTGTGTTCTTTTAATTGTCCCAGGGTGTGGTTTTTTGTGTGTGCTACTTTTTTACGGTTTTTATCTACATTTTACAGTCGCCCCTTTTTTGTCTATTGTGTTCCATGATGTTCCCTCTTTTCTGTATCTATGATCACCTTGTTTTCTCCTTTGTTATTTTTAAATGTCTTCTATTGTTTGTTCTATGTCTTTCGGCTGAAGAGCAGCGTATATGCTGCTGCCAGCCTGCCCCGATGGGGAATTGAAATACAATAAAGGGAAAAAAATTCTGGAGGTGATCGTCTAGAATGTAGGCTTGTGCCAAAGTAAAATGGCACAACACGACTAAAACACAGGATCGGTTGATAGGATATATCCTGCGGCATCAAGGAAACGTCAGTTAGGTAATAGAAGGAAGTGGGGCGGGGGAGGGGTAGCATAAACTGCATGGGGAAACCAAGTCTTGAATACAGTAAATATGGTCAAATGGATGTAGGTTGCTGTAGTTATTCAGAGAGATGTGGCTTTCACAGGATAGACGAGCATGGAGAGATGCAACAAACTGGTCTTGGTGCTGAAGACAACAATCACAACTCCAGCAGAAAACAAAATTTGTCTTAATTGTCACAAAAAGACAATGGGATATTTAGTAGCAAGATGAAGGTTGGTAGTTGTCAGAAGTTCGATAGTAGATACACTTCGTTCTGTAGTGAACATCAAAGACGTTTGTCTTGACTAGGTGAAGCAATAAGAATATTTCTAGATGACAAATGAATAATCAAAAATTTGAAATCTACTGTTGTAAATAAGGTAGATAAATGTTAGTACAATAACGAGCTATCGGACTAATATAGGTCTAAATGTATTGTCATGGCAGAGTCTATCCAGCATACTGAGAATTTTAGTATTGACGTCGCAAATTATGGAGTAACTGATGGAATCATCAGTAAGATGACTCTTTTGAAATGCCTACAGCAACTATCCAATGTATGGATAGAAGGAAAACCATTCAGAATTGTAATTTGCATAATTAATAGCTGAGCCGGAAGCACTGGGTTTTCTTTAGACAGTTCTTTTCAGTGAATTTCCAGCACCCCATGATACTGGCTCACAAATTTCACTGTTTTGCAATTCTTAGGAAAATATCAATTCAGTGTTTCCCTTGCTTTTTACACGTACACTCAGCAGTAAAACTACTTTTCTTCTTCTCACAGTAGAAGTCTGTTTTCGAACACCGGGCCAACATATTGTACAGCAATATTTTTCTTTGAGTCTAGTAATTAAATAAAAGGAAACTGTATTAATTTGCGATTCGTTCCAAAACTCTATAAATGGAGCAGAAAACTGCTAGTATTAGTCCGTCTGCCGCTCATCTAAACTACGAGAGTTATTTCTTATTCAAGTTTAATATTTTACCCTCGGTTATCCTGCGGTTTATATTTCCGGGATGTTGTTGCTAAAGACGATGCATGCTTGATTAAGGGAATTGTGGTAATTGGCGGTTAACAAGTGAAGAGTCAACGGTATGCAGAGATCCTGATACTTTTTCAGTTGCACGTGTGTGTAAGCTTTCTCTTCGTTAAGTTAGTGGATACAACAAAGGATAACTGGATGATTTTTTACAGTCAACTATGGCATGTGGTACGAACATACTTACGTGGAGTGTTTCCGTGATGATAGTATGAGTATTCTAAGATTCAGAAACTCCCGATGTCTCAATTTGATATTACCGAACTAAAAATGTTACAAGTGAAAATGAGAGATCTTCGTATTTAATGTCGGTGTACTGACGATGATCAGAATCCAAATTGGCACATTTATGTACTAATGTTATTTATTTTTTCAACTTGCACGATGTGATATGTCTTCAGAATTTGTGCAGTTGCGCTTCGCTCCTGAAGATGGCGAGCTAACCCCTTTAAAATATTGTGCAGTTCACGTGTCGGCGTCCGACCCAAAGTAAGAGAACCTTTCAAGCGAAGTGCGGTCACACAACGTGAATACAGGCACGACACGGTCGCACTAAGTTCTGCTGTATCCTTTCGAACGACCCCGTTTTTCGAACAAAATCGGAGCTAGAGATAGTTCTTACCACGATATTATTTTCAGTATCGACATGTGTCTCATTCACAAGACTTATCACATGGGTACACGAAAAGAAATCATACCAAAACTGACATAGTGCATATTTTGGAAAGAATCTGTAATCAATGACTGAACAAAAAAGTTTACTGTTCGTCTAGACTGCATATATGTCTAACGTTATGAGCAGTTTCTGTTCTATCGAATCATATTTCGATGTGCATATGTTGGCTGCAATGACGTAGGATGCATATTTCTTGTACACGCTGTTAGATTACTCTCGTAGCTGGCATACACGGATCTGAAGATGGTTCAATGGCACCGAAATATTTGTAATATACAGAATGTAGTCTTCACGGACAATAAAATTTGTTCAAAAAGAAATTAAGTGACTTCGGTTCAGATGAAAGAGCTGGCCACTGGACAGGAACTCCTCTTCGTATGCACTTTCAGATCTTCACGAGTAACATGTGCTAAGTTAGGTGTGGCTCCAATATGTTCGTGACACAAACGTGCACGGAGACCAAGCGGCATTTTTTCCAGCAACGTGGAAAGTTTTCTTCTTACGAATAAAGTAATTATTAATATTCAAGTAATTAACTGTGCCTTTTATCCCTCCGTTAGTGTGGTACGGTCTCACACATCGACTCCTTCAACATTGTTGATTATTTTTTCTGCCAATAGCGTTAACAAACCATTCTGGCGTCTACCTTTTTCATTCACATTGCTCTATGCGCCACGATTTAATCAGTTGGGTAGCGGCTGTTATATAATGAAGAAGGCATTGTTCGGTCCCCTAGATAGACCTCATCGACTTTATAGTGCTAAAACATTGTCGGCTGTTAGTTAAAAGGTATGTTTAACTCAGCAGCTTTGCAGTTTGATTAATATCTTCTTGCAGTGACAAATATTCCAATTCTTCGGCGTGAGAGAATTTCCGAGGTCTGCAAAGTAGGTCAAAGACTGCAACAAGACCAAGTAACTTGGGCAGATGCCATATATGTACATGAAAACCAATCAGGAAAACAAAAGTCACTGCAGAAAGTGCAAAAAATACATGTGTCTTGAATGTGAAATAAGTGGTCACTATATAAGTAATTTTTCTGTTGTTTACAAAGTCTGTAAAATTTATTACATAGTGTGATGTATATTGCGTGTAAATGTTTGAAAGTATTGCTTGAATATCCTTACCTTTTCGGTTATATGCTAGGATGTGTACCTATTAATTATTTGACCAAAGAGTTACATGATGTTTCTTTAACGTTTATTTACTGCCACATTTACTTATAAACAGTCCCTAAGATGAAGGAAAGTTATTGAAGAGCAATTCTATTCTTGTTGTAACTGAAATAATTATAAATACTATGATTATTTAATTGTTTATTATGCTGGTCTGACAGACAGGTCGGAACATGAGGTCACCACTCTGGCGAAGGGTTAACAAGTTCACTGCGTCCATACAGCCCTACAGGAGCCATTGGCTCAACACAACGCTAGGTCCGATGCCGGTATGAGCTAAGACTTGCACTTTTTATGAATGGCAGAGGTACAGCTTGTTCCTCTATTATACAAATAAGCACTGCTGCATGAAAATCGGGATTACATACAGTATGTTTTCCTTCTCGGTCACTGTAGTGTTTCACCACTTGCCCTGCTTCCGTTAACGCCTGGAATAGACTCTGAAACACCGCGAGCGTCAAATGTCTCCTATGTGAATGCTTGACCTGATGACTCTTGTCATTTTGTCTACATTTTCTTATCTGTACATGATAATTCTGTAACGGGTATAACGCCGTTTCACTAGGTCTAATCCACGATACACTTCATTTGGCAAACATAAACTTTAATCTTGACTTACACCATAACACGTTATGCTTGGCAACTTTTGGGTCAGTCAATTCCATACCAAGGTTACTTATTTCGTACTCATATAGTTGCCCTGAAAGCTCGTATCATCATAATGTAAACACCCTAATAGACAGCAGACTCATTCATCTTGCACCTATCGATTTTATTCGGACATAACTGAGCCTACGTGTGTTGCAGCTAAGACTAATTGACAGATGAATTAGAAAATACCATGAAGAAGTGCATTTTTATGTGTAATAAGTTTTTCATACTCCGTTATATAAAATATGAAATGAAACTGCTAATAAAACGACGCTAATGGCTGTTTTATTCATGTTAGTACGTCAACCTTGTCATAGAGAATAGCTGTGCTTGGAATTACAGAATGAAACGGTCACATAGATTCATTTGTGTGGAAGTAAGCGCCAAGCTTAGGTCATCAACAGCGTACTGACAAATTGTAGCTCTTCTACGGTAATGATTGTTTATAAAATGCTTATGCGTCGTAGACAGGCATATTGCTCCATCATATCTGGCGTATTTAATAACGTGTTTTAAATGTATGAGAGAGATTCCGGTAATATCTAAATTGGACGATTCTCGAAAAAAAAAAAAAAACCTTTGTTTGGCATCTCGAAACCTATATTTGGCAAACAGCGCATCATTAGTACAGGTACCGAAATGACAGGTGCTCGATAAGAGAATACTCCATGACCATAACGCAATCATTATGTACACTAAAACAAACACAGACATAGACACATTACAACACCCAAGGCTGCTGTTACGCAAAGCAGACTGGCAGAAACCAAGGCACGTGACTGAAGAATTTCCTCTGTGTGTCACCCAAGGAAGCATAGATCACAGAGCTCATGTTCTTCCATACTTATTACAGAGAGCACAAGCTACAGCAATAACTGCAGCACGCGATGCACCTAAACAAATGGCACCATGGTCGGCACTACTAACAAGACTAAGAAGAGACATTCGGGACTAACGACTATATTGCCAAAAATAAATGACAGCACAGGAAAGAAATTAGACTTCACCATTATCAAGGCACTAAAACACGATACAAAGACGAACTACATAAGACCAGAAAAGACCAGTGGGACACACATGTTGGGACAAACATACAGAACAACATCGAGGGAGGAGGGGGGGAGGGGGCGAGCAGTTTAAGCTGAAAAATGAACGTATAGAGACTCCTACAGTATTATCAACACTGAAGAAACCAGATCGTACTACCACAAGAGGCTGGAGACGCAGAGCACAGTATCTCCTCAACAAACTACTTCCTAACAATGACCACATTCAGGACAATCAACTTCACACCGTCCTTCGCAGACTACTTCATGAAAAATACGAAAACGAAGGTATCACCATCCACTTTTGCTCGCGAGGAAGTTGCACTGGCAATACACAAAATAAAGAACAAAAAGGCTCCGGGTCCTGATGGCATCCACTACGAAGCCATCAAAGAAGCTGCTCCATTTATCGTACCATAGCTGACAGTCATCCTGAATGCTGCTCTACAAAAATCACGACTACCGAATGTGTGGACGACGCAAATGCAGCTATAATCAAGAAAGCGGAGGAGAAAGACCCGAGTGACCCTAAGACGTACAGACCAATACGTCTCATTAACAGTCTGACGAAGGTGTAAGGAAGATTGATGTGTGACGAAGTTCAGTCGCACCGGTAGCTCTCCAGCCTTAGCCCACATCAGTTTGGTTTTCGAGCACATAAATCCGTCGACGACGCAGTAAATAGGGCCATAGAAATGACACAGACAATACACGACAAATACATAGTGGCAATCCTGTTTACATAGCTGGTGCTTTCGACAACTTTTTGTGGCCGCGCGCTGTTTGTAAGACTTAGAGAGATGAATGTTCCACTGCCTCTATACAACAACCTTAGAAATTACTGTAAAAGCAGGATAGTGAAATGGAAGACTGGTCACCGAAAGATTGTAAAGAGAGCAACAAAGGGTTGTCCGCACGGAGCCATATGTGGATCGTTTTCTGGGACATAGGAATAGAACCACTACTGAATGCACTAGAAGACGACGACATGGCTAACGGGGTGGTTGAGTTCGCTGATGATGGTATCTGGAAACTCCAGATCCCAATCAAAGAGCAAAGCCACGCGGCTCCTCACGTTCATCGGCGAATGGTGCACGAACAACAAACTCACAATAGCAACAAACATAACTGTTTACCTACTTCTAAGAGGCATACTGAGAAGGAATCCAATTATAAAGTTGAACAGCCGGCCGAAGTGGCCGTGCAGTTAAAGGCGCTGCAGTCTGGAACCGCAAGACCGCTACGGTCGCAGGTTCGAATCCTGCCTCGGGCATGGATGTTTGTGATGTCCTTAGGTTAGTTAGGTTTAACTAGTTCTAAGTTCTAGGGGACTAATGACCTCAGCAGTTGAGTCCCACAGTGCTCAGAGCCATTTGAACCATATAAAGTTGAACAACATATCTACGAAAAGGAAAGCTATGACGAGACACCTTGCATTTATACTGACGAACATTTACACTTGAATGAACATGTCAGACTGACAATTAACTAAGCGACGAAACTCATGAATAAACTTCCACGGCTGAACAATATAAGATACAGACTACCCATTCAGACAATGAAGACATATTACACAGCACTCAGTGAGTCAATAACTTGTTTTGCGGCTTGTGCTTGGGCCTATCTATTATGGTTAGGTACGCATAAAAACATTGTGAGGCGCGGCCAGAGGGGTATTCTGCTCAGCATGTCTGAGGCTTTCGGCACGACCTCGATTGAGGCACTGTGCTTGCTACTGGGAGTCTTTCCTATAGATATTACAATTCGCCAGAGAGCAGCTGCCTACTGGCGGAAGAGGGGGAGATGCGACAAAATATGTGAAATAACTGGAAAAGACTTAACCGACAAACGGAATTTAAACAAGTGGAGAACTGTTATATAGCAGACAGAATGGGCACAACTGACAAGGGAAAACGAGTCTACTCTTTCTTCCCCAATATACGAGAGCGGCCTAAAGTTGACTGACGCTGTGCCTGTGGTGGGAATGGCTCACCTGAACACATAGTGCTCATCTGCGATGCCCTGGGACACGTAAGACCGAGTTTAGGAAACCAGGATATAGGACAGTTAACGCGCAGATAAGATGACTGGAACTCTATATACAACGTTGCAGACGAAGTATCGCGAGCACTGCATGCGGCATACAGACAGGAGAGACCATACGCTACAATAAGACAGGCTCCACATTGGATCTGCAGTACATATTAAACGACACAGACAAACACAGACACGGAATCGGATGTTATATCGCACACAGGAAGTGAAGACGAGATAAACATACAAACATAGCAAAAGTAAGCGAAGGTTCTACAGCACTAAATCGAATCGATTTGAAATTGTAACACTGTGTAGCTGTATGTTATACCATTTCATAGTATGTAACACTATCTGAAGATGTGACATTTCTTCTTCTTTCGGTGCATCAGTTGTGACTGGCTTGAAGTTTTACTGAGCCCTCGCACTTGATGCAGCTGACTATGGCATTTTAAATCAACTCTCAATCTCCACTGTTACCTTAAGTTCGAAAACACATCTGACGTGTAACATATGTAACCACACACACAGAAGGAAAGACATCATATCTAAGTCAAATTGCCATCTCTTGTTTCTTCTATTAAATACACTTTTAATTTTAATTTAAAATACGTCCACAACATATTATGTATCTTATTTATTATCATTATCTGACTTAGCAGCAAGGTAAAATTGTGTACATGCATTTGTACTTACTATATATATTTTTTTCTCTCTTTTTTTTTTAATTTATCCTTTTGTAAAGTTTTCCAACAACAAAGATGTACTAGTAATAAAACTGAATTTGTATAATATAACACGTAAAATCACACAATGTGCGACCTGCTATAGAACAACAGGCAGCAGGTCTTTACTTGAGATATAAATAAATAAATCTCGAAAATCTAATTACACGATCTCCATAGCTGGTGTTCTAAGACCAATTTAAATACACTCAGCCTTCTACCTTAGCTGCTACCATAACGATCGTGAAAACACGTTCTAATTAGCTATCAAGTAGCGTTTCCTCGTGTGCGGGAAGTGTGTCAGTAAGATGTCAGTGAAAAATATTCTCTACGATTCATTTTACAGTCATCTTACGCATTGATAAGTATGCAGTTATCATATCCTTTGAGAGCAGTTTGTAAAAAGTGCTCCAATTCACCAATTTGTCATATAGAAAAGAAAACAAGAACAATCTGCAGAACTTTATAACTGAATTACAGAAAATAGTTTGAAGCAAGTTTTACGAAGGTTCTACACACGGAACAAGTTAATATATGGAAACTATTGTTGTAAAAATATTACAGGCTTACCTACTAGTGAGCAGCGCATGTTGTCATCACGGTCGTCAGACGAGACTGAAATGCCGGCAACCTCAACGCATGCGTAAGCGGGGTCAGCCAGTAGGAGAGAGCCGGGAAGAGATAAGGGAGAAAAAACTGACAGTTTAGTTCACAAGGATGTATGCCCTCTGTTTCTTGCAGAGGCATCGACCTCTTCGAAAACAGAACACACATTTCAGTCAAGGAATATGGAAAACAGCCCCGGATAGGTGTGCGTGTTAAACCACCGCTTCCGGAAGGGGAGCTGCGCTGGCCCCGGTTCGAATCCGCCCTGCGGATTAACCGTGAGGGTCGGTGTGCTGGTCAAACTGTATGTGGTTTCGAGGTGATATCCAACATCCCACTAGCTGAATACTGGGCTGGTACCCAAGTATCGCCTCTCTAGCACAATTCAGAAACATTTGGAAAGCTTTCACTCACTTCCATCTCGAATACCAACACGCAGACAGTTGGACTACACATATTCCGTCTCTGAGGGTAACCAGGTCGCGACAGGTTGGACATCCGGCCACCACTTAAATTAACAATATCCGTTAATAACCGTGCCGTCCCTGCGCCGTTGCAGGACAAAGGCACGAGAAAAAGAAGAAGAAGAAGAAGAAGAAGAAAACGTCATGGAATATGGCAACTACTGACGACATTTCCGATACTCTAAACAATTGTGAAATTTGAATGATGTTACAAGAGAAAAAACTGAAGTGTTTCTTTCATTACGATGTGCAAGAAACGTGTCTCTTGTCGCTAATATTAACCTCACTATTAACAAAACTTTAGTGTTAAATTCGCTTCACTGCTTAACGAATATTCGGGCGGTGGTAAAATGTAGTCTCACAGTAAATGCGGATCTGACCCCATAAGCTACACAGGGGTTATAGCAAATGAAACTTCCCACAGTAAAGTTGTGCCGGGATAAAGAAACCCGGTGGATGTGTGGAACCACTTTGTCTAGTACACCTTGAGGTATCTTGCTTATAGCAGTTCTCCTGCTTAGTTTCTTCTCCGACAGTGGCGAGCTCTAACGTTTGTGCCATAAACCGTGACAAGTTGGTAGGTGTAAAAGCTCAGCATAATACGAATCGGAAAATGTTAGGATGCCAACTAAATTTCTTTCATTTCATTAATCGCAAAATTAATAAAACGATTTCTACAGCCAATCTATCGTTAATATTCATAACAAGATTCCCGGTCACTGACCATTAGTTCCCGAGCATCGCAAAAGTCACAAAAATGCTTCACGCGATCTTAGAATCACCAAGAGATGGCACAAATGTGTTTCCCGAGAAAACTTTAGCAATTAATTCCGTCTTTATGCGGAGTTGTACTTCACACACCAGTTCGCATGTTGCCACCACGAAAACCGATCGTAGACTGCCTTGAATTAACACAACATCGCACAAGTAAGTCATCCGAGGCAATTTTTCAACAAACTGTTCCGTCTTTACACGAGAGCAGATTTTATGCATGGATTCATGTATTAACTTCTTGGAAACCGATCGTAGACTAATAGTGGGCTGTCTTAGCCGTTCGGCCCTCTCAGGGCGCAGTTGTGATTCGTGCCAAGTTTAAAGCTACAATGAGGGTTTAATGTATCCTGTTAAAATTAACCGCTGTTTAAAGGTATTTGTCCCCACACGAGAGATGACAAATGTCTTTAATACTCATAACAACATTTCAGGTCATTAATCAGTGTCACAGCCGACAGGGGAATGAATGTTGGAAATATCCTCTGCCACAATATGTACACAGGGACACACAGTGATCCTACGAGTGGCTTACAGATGAAAATCTAGTGCGTCCGCCCCCTACTTCTCCTAACTGAATTGAGCCAAGTTCCTTACCTCGCGTCTTGTACACGTTGCCCCGGTTGGTTTCTTCTACGTCGGTCGCGAGCTGTAATGTTTGCGCGATAAACAAAATGGTTCAAATGGCGGCTTGCGGAATATGTATGTAGATGTAGAACAGCCAGCATGTACCAACACCATATTTCAGATTTATTAACATTTTTTTCTATACTGAAAAGGCTCAAAGTTAAGTTCGAAAAGAACGTCGTCTTCCCTCCATGGATTTCCATTGGAGTTCCCGAAGCATCTGCGTAACATTTGCGAGTTGTTCGAAGCTATCCATAGCAAACCTAGCAGCCCACCTCTAAATTGCTTCGATGTCTTTCTTTAATCCGACCTGGTACGGATCGCATACACTCTAGCAGTAGTCAAGAACTGGTCGCACTAGGATCCTATATGCGGTCTCCTTTACAGATGAACCTCACTTTCCTAAAATTCTCCCAGTAAACCGAAATCGACCATTCAGCTTCGCTACCACAATCGTCGCATGCTCATTCCATTTCATATCGCTTTGCGACATTACGCCCAGATGTTTAAACGACGTGACTGTCTCAAGCAGGACACTAATAACGCTGTATCCGAACAACACGGGTTCGATTTTTCTACTCATCCGCATTAACTTACATTTTTCTGCATTTAGAGCCAGCTGCCGTTCATCACACCTACTAGAAATTTTGAATTGTGTCTAAGACACTGGTACCTCTGAGGCTGAGACGGAAAGATAGCATGCCTAGAGGACATGCAGATACAGCTTACCGCCATCTATCGGACTTACAGAAAGTTCGACTTATTGGTACGAGGGATATGGGAGCGTCATACCAACAATAAAAAGGGAGATCATTAGAGAAGGAGTAGAAGCTTGTATTGTTTCAAGCATGGGAAAAGAACACGGCCGTGCCCCTTCAGAGGAATCATCCCGGCAATTGGCTGGAGCTATTTAGGGAAATCACTGAAAACGCAAACGTGGACGGTCGGGCGCGGATTTTAACCGTCGTCTTCGCGAATGCGAGTCCACTGTGCTAACCTTTGCGCCACCTCGATAGGTTTCGTGCTAACAGAGCTCACAGATAGTTGGCTGCAGTACAATGAGTGCAGAAGGAATGCTAACGAGGTGAAAGTGGGACAACAACGTGGCAATGAGTAGGCGCAGGTGTTATAGGCGATCTACACCGCGAGATGATTGTAGGGTTGTTCGGCTGCCTTTGACAGATAAACGGATGACAACAGCTGAAAGACAGACAGAGTGTCACCACCAACTCCCGGAAACAGAGTACTCTAGTACAAGTGCGTAGGCTTCCGCGGAGAGAGTCACTTGACATAGAAGTTCTCTGAGTATCGTACCGTGTCACAACGTAAAAAACTGTACTGGAGAAACCGGTGTACCGACCACGGGTACAGTGACCTCCTCCTGGGTCTACAGATGCGTTTTAGCTGTGAGGAGTCCCTTATATTTTGTCATTGCCGCTCACTGAGCATGCCGTTACGTCAAAATTTTAGAAGGTAGTGGTTACGACTGGTCACTTGAGGCGAAAGAAGCGGGAACTTCATTACAATAGGTTGCTACGGTGGAAGGAATGGGGATCTGCTTTTGTCTATTGTTGCTACGGTTGGTGCTCATCTGTGAATAAGGCACGGGCTCTTGTTTCCCTCCTGCTGGACGCAGGCCGCGCGGCGGCATTTAATCCGACAAGACTGCGGCGAAGAAAATAAATTTAACGAAACCTGCGTACTGGCTAAGCAGCCAGATTTGAAAAAGTGCAGATAAGAGAGACCATAGAAATAATAAAACACCCTAACAACAGAAACGGAGAGGATGGATACGGGCTTGCCCCACCTCGGCTGCCAGCCCTCGAGAGTCCAACAGGCCGCACCAGTAACACGTGACGTGAGCACTGGTCCAGCAGGTGGACAACAGCAGCTCACGCCTCATTCACCGATCACCACCAATCGTAGCAAACAACGCAACAGCAGCAGCTCCACCGTAGCAACCTGTTATAATAAAGTTCCCGTTCCGTCCGCTTCGAGTGACGAATCATAACCGCGAGCTTTCAAAATTATGACGTAATGTCATGCTCAATGAGCATCAGTGGCCCCAGAAGGTGGCCACTAACGGTGGCCGAAACGTTGTTTCTTTTTCTTTTTTTTATACATTATGAAGCGGTACGATACTCTGAAACCGTTTATGTCAAGAGTACTGGAAGCTGGGCTGAGGCCTCGAGTCGCCACACATCTTTTTCCACTGATTCCATATCACAGACAACAGACCTACATGGTGCGAGCCTGAGTCAACTGGGATATAGCGTGGCATTCCGGGGTGTGCAACGGCAAGTTTCATTAACGTTTTCAGTAGTCAGATCGACGCCAACGGATCCAGAGGCGATCTGACATGGCGAAATATCGCACGAAGCAGCGATCCTCGAGACCCGTACTTATCCAGGTCCTGCAGTTGTGATGTGGGGAGCTGTTCAGTATAACAGGGCTGGTTTGGTAGTAGTTGATGAGGGACTGAGTGCTCACCAGTATGTGGCAAGAATAATAAACCCTACTTCTACCTCATCTACATGATTACTCTGCAATTCGCAATTAAGTGCTTGGCAGACGGTTCGTGGTACCGTTTTTAAGCTACATCACTACCGTCTCACTCTCGAACAGCGCGTGGGAAAAACGAACCCTTTCCGTGCGAGCTCTGATTTCTCTTATGTTATTTTGATGATAAATTCTCCCTATGTAGGTGGGCGCTAAAAAAAATATTTTCACACTCTGAGGAGAGCGTTGATGATTGAAACTTCGTGAAAAGGTCCTACCGCAGCGAAAAACGCCTTTGTTTTAATGACTGCCACCCCAATTCGTGTATCATATTCGTGGCACAGTCTCCCCTATTTCGCGGTAATACAAAACGAGCTGCCCATCTTTGAAATTTTTCGATGTCATCCGTAGTAGACCTGCTACATCTTCTAAGTGTTCTGCCAATAAATCACAGTCTTTGGTTTGCTTTTCGCACAACATTATATATGTCATCTTTCCAATTTAATTTATTTGTAATTTCTATTCCTAAATATTTAGTTGAGTTTGCAGCCTTTAAATCTGTGAGATTTATTGTGTAACCAAAATTTAGCAGATTCTTTTTAGTGGTCTTGTGGGTGACTTCACAGTTTTCATGACAGAGTCAATTGCCACTTTTTGTACCATACAGCTATCTTGTCTAAATCAGTTTGCAATTCGTTTTGATCATCTGATAACTAAATGACTTTACATGACGGTAGATAACAGCATCATCTGCAAACACACTAAGAGGACCACTCAGATTTTCTCAAAAATCGTTTATGTAGATCAGGAACAACAGAGGGCCTATAACACTTTCTTAGGGAACGGCAGATATCACTTCCGCTTTATTCGAAGACTTTCCGTCAATTATTACGGACTGTATAGGCACTTCAGTCCGGAACCGCGCGACTGCTACGGTCGCAGGTTCGAATCCTGCCTCGGGCATGGATGTGTGTGATGTCGTTAGGTTAGTTAGGTTTAAGTAGTTCTAAGTTCTAGGGGACTGATGACCTCAGATGTTAAGTCCCATAGTGCTCAGAGCCATTTGAACCATTACGGACTCTGATCTTTCTGGTAGCAAATCAGGAATCCGGTCACACAGCAGAGACGTATTCCCTGTTAAGACCTTTCATGACCAGGTTTCCAAGTAGCATATTCGACCAAAATAGTGCACGACTCCACTCGGCTTCGTAGTGTAACACATTACATGGCCATCAGTGTATTTGATAGTTTAACAGTTGGCAGGTGAACACCTGAGGATAATGAGCCGAGTGTCGTGTATCTGTCAGTCCAGGAGTAAACGAAGATAGTGCTGATGTAAGCATTAACCTGGAAAGGGAAGGAAGGAGGGGTGGATAGTGTTTACCGTCCCGTCGACGACGAAGGCACTAGAGACGGGGCACGAACTTGGAAAGGACGAGGACAGGGAAGTGAGCTCTTTTCAAAGCAAACATCCTCGAATTTTGCCTGAAGAAATTTGGGGAAATTGGAAAAACCTAAGTTCGGATGGAGGGAAGGGGTTTCGAACACTGCTCCTTCCAAATGCGATTCCAGTGTCCTAACCACAGCGGCGTCTCGCTCGGTCAGTCACATCGAAGACAGGAAGCAAGCACGTTTTCAGTTGATCGTCCAGTCAATAGTGAGTACAATGGGAACGGAGCACATGCGCGGATCACATAATACACTGGGGTGACAAAATTCATCTGGCACCTCCTAGTACTGTATCGGACCGACTTTTTCCTGTTATATGGCAGCAACTCGACGTTGCACGGAATCAACAAGTCACTGGAAGTCCTGAGCAGAAATATTCGGCTATGCTACCTCCATAGCCGTCCATAACTGCGAAAATGTAGCCGGTTCAGGATTTTGTGCACGACCTGACCTCTATTATGTCCCATTAATGTACGATGGAATTCATGTCGGGCGATCTGGGTAGCCCAATCTTTCGCTCGAATGTCCAGGATGTTCTTCAAACCAATCACGAGCAGTTGTGGCCTGGTGACGTAGAGGACTGTCATCCATAAAAATTGCGGTGTTGTTCGGGAAAGCGAAGTCCATAAATGGCTGCAAATGGTACACATGTAGTCGAACATAGCCATTTCCAGTCAATAATCGGTTCAGTTGGACTAGGGGACCTAGTCCAGTCCATGTAAACACAGTCCACACCATTATGGAGCTACAAGTTTGCATAGCGCCTTTTTGACAACGTGGGTCCATGACTTCGTGGGGTCTGCGACACACTCGAACCCTACCATCAGCTCTTACCAACTGAAATCGGGACTCATCTGACCAGGCCACGTTTTTCCAGTCGTCTAGGGTCCAACCGATATGGTCAAGAGCTCAGGAGAGGTGCTGCAGACGATGCCGTGCTATTAGAAAAGACACTCGCGTCGGTCGTCTTGCAGTAGCCCATTAACGCTATATTTCACCGCGCTGTCCTAACATATGTTCGTCGTGCGTCCCACATTGATTTCTGCGGTTATTTGATGCAGTGTTGCTTTTGTGTTAGCACTTACAACTCTACGCAAACGCCGCTGCTCTCGGTCGTTAAGTGAAGGACGTCGGCCACTGCGTTTTCCGTGGTGAGGGTTAATTCCTGAAATATGGTATTCTCGGCACATGAATGTCCCAGGCGTCTAGCTTCAACTACCATTCTGCATGGGGCCATAAAAACATTGGAAGCCTTTTCACATGAAGCACCTGAGTATAAATGGCAACTCCGCCATTGCACTATCCTGTATTCCTCGTGTACGCAATGTGTGCATTTGCATATCGCTATCCCATGACTTTTGTCACCTTAACGTAATCTTTTTTCCTATACGTGATCCAGTATTTTCACGGGATCGGCATGTTAATTTTCGGATTTAGCAATGTTAGTGGTCCAGCCAGATGTCCTTCCTGTGGCCGCCCCTTCCTCCTCCCGCCTCCCTTCCTCACTCCTACGCTATGGAATTTATGCACCCCATCTATCGTTACCCCACGTGAAAGCTTGCGAATGTCTTCGAAATGTTTGCGATTCGTGCAACTGAGGCAGGACTTTGATACCAGCCCGATATTCACGTAGTCGAATGTGTGAAACCACCTAAAAGGCACATCCAGGCTGGCCGGAACAGTGGCCCTCGTCTTTAATCTATCGGGAGTATAAGATCAGGGGCCGGGACGTCTCCCTGATTTCCAGAAGCGGCGCGCTAAATCGCGCGGCTATTCGGATAGCTCGGCCTGCACAATAATGCGACAGGAAATCGACAGCAGCCTTTTAAAACTTACACATTGGCATTTTCCTTAACTGATTTAGGGAAAACACATAATATCCCCATCGGATGAGCCTAGGCCGAACTATCTGTCAAGTAAGGTACTCTTTTCTTAACATCTCTAATCATCTGCTTGTCGACGGCATGTTAAACTCTGATCTTCTTTCTTTATTTTTTTTTTTTACTATAGAAATCTGAGTTTCATTCTGCTACATATGTTAACGTATTTATTACTCAATGTGGACATTAACAGGTGTACAACAGGGTTTGTGGACTTCAGTGAGAGCACAAAATCGCACTATAATTCATACCGACACATGAAACGCCACCACAAAACGCCGAGCCACCAGATGCACGCGTTCGCTTTTTATTGTTTTTATGGGCGTTAGGTTAAGAGTTCAGATGGGCTATCACTTGGCTATTTTGGATATTTACAGTGGACCGTCTGACCGAGTATTGACGCAGTGCCTTTCCTTTAATGCTGTTTGACAAGTCACTGTACGTTGGACAGCAAACGTCGACACTTAGGCTAGCAGAATTTAGTACATCTACATATGCACTTCATAAATTACTGTTAGGTATTTGGTAAAAGACGCTGTTTTCTTTATTATACTATTAAGTGTTCTTTCAATTCCATTAATGCATCGTTGGAAACACCTTCTTAGATTCTGTCTGCTTAATATTGTGTGTACTGTTCCGGTACCATTTAAGCAAGACAGCGCCCATTCGTTATGACTTCTTTGTACACATTTGAAGCTAAATGTTGACCGCAGCCTGCTTATACGGACCGAGAAAAATTCCAATGTAAGTTATGCTGTCTCTTTCGCAGACGAGATTTACCTTGCAGTACGAATGGAATGAAGGCTTACAGTACCTTTACCGACTATCCAACTTTCCTCATTGACACTACTGCGTACTCTTGTGGATCATCAGGTCCTTACATCAGGTGAAATATTAACAGCACATAGCAGAGAGATATATAACAGAATTTCTGACCCAGATTGCCACCTGTGCATTCTAGAGCAACAACTGGGTGATTAGTGCCACATAGGCAAAAGGTCATCTCTGATGGATACATTTGTTGGCAGAGATAGGGAGTTATCCAGTTATTTGCTTTTAAATTTTCAGTCAATATTATGCAACATTTTAGTAACTGCGACAACTCTTATTGAATAAGTATCGTGTTTCTAACATTCATCAGATGATTGAAATAAATGGCTGTAGCTCCGTCATAAGTTTCGGACACTTGTATCCATTTTCAAACCATCCTGCATAGAAGATTACAATTGACCTGGCAGTTTTATACAAACGAAGCACATATTCGTAATTCAATTATAGAACGCTAATATACGTGTAAGGTATACAAATTTGTCATGGTTGTATTTTACAAATTGCCTTACTATAGAAAAAAGTTACATACCGTACTGTAAGTGTGACAAATACAGGCGATAGACCATGAACAGAATCTGACCCTGCAGTAAGAAAGCAATATATGACAGAATTAACATCAACAAAATGCACCACATAGGACGGACATTAGACAATTGGTGTGCAGAGACACCAGTGATCATCAAGTAAAACTCTAGAGGCCACTTACAGCTGCGCGTGTCGAAGATAAAATGTTTATTGACTATATAATACATTATTTTTTCCTTTTATTAACTTAATGTAGATTTAAAAATCCTGCACTGCCAAAAATTCTTTTTCTAAGACTACACATTGGACTCTAGGGAGCGAACTACACCAAACTGCTATGTTTTACGTCATTATAAGACGTCACCTCCAGTTGTTTAGTCAGTAAACATTTCATCTCAGACACGCGCCAGTGTAAGTGGCCTCTGGCGTTTTACTTGGTGACCACTGGTGTCTCTGCACACCAGTTCTCTAATTTCCGTCTTATGTGGTGCATTTTGCTGTTGTTAAGTCTGCCATATACCGCTTTGATTACTACACAGGCAGACTCTGTATAGGAACTATCGCCTGTATTTGTCACACTTACAGCACGGTATATAATTAGTAAGGCAACCAGTAAAATAGAATCATGACGAATTTGTGTACCTTTCACATATATTTGTGTACTATAATTGTATTACGAATACGTGCCTCATTTGTATAAACCTGTCATGTAAACTAATCTCCTTTGATGGATGGTTTGATTATGGACACAAATATCCCAAATTAGGCACCATCAATATATACATACAAGTTGCATGTATGCTTCTCAATGCAACTTATGACGGAGCTGCGGACCTGCAGCATGCTGCAAGTTCGTATTCATCAGATGGTACACAAGGGGAAAGTGACACATTATTATAGCAGGACAAGTCACTTCTATTGCATGCTGCACTACACTTGTAGTGACACAGGCACATGACGCTGTTTTTCAACATAGTGACCAAGTCTCTGTAAATAACGCTGGGAACTTCCTATCCAACGTTCAGTACCTCGACGATAGAAATCCGCTCCTTGGCCACGAAGCCATTTCGGAACATCTGTGTGAACGTCCTCACGATCGGAAAATCTACGACTGCTTCGAATCAGTTTCTCGATTGGCTGGTCGTCGATGTCGATGGCCTTCCTTCCCGACCATCAGCTACGTCTGTGCAGCCTTTCTGGAATTGTAGGTAGGCCTACAATTTCAGTAGGGAGTGGACGCAACATTGCACTTGGTCCATATACCGCGAGAATTTTACGGTGAATCGGTGTACAGTTTAGACGTAGTACTTCTCAGTGGATAGAACTGCGAAGTGGCCTGGGACTTGTTAAGAAAGATGGAAAGGATTTCTTTACGTGTCAGTAGGCAGTGATGCTGAAATACTGTGATATGTTTTCGATCGATGCCCATTAATAAGTTTCAAATATCATGTGTGCGATCGAAATTGGGAGTGATTGGTGTTGCAGCAGTGTTAGAGCGTATGTAGACAAGAGATTCGCTGGAGGGGTTTAAGTTAGACCCGTTTGAAGGTAGAGGACATCTTCTAGGCAAGAAGCAAGTATGGTCTGAGAGAGGGTTGCTGTGGGGCTGGAATGTTGTATGTTTCTCGTCTGTGAGCTAGAAGGAGGCCTCCAATGATTTGTCGAGTTTACGGGCACAGTGATGTTATGCCTGGGCCACACAAGACTGCAGTGCTGGAGCTACCGTGCAGTTAATACGTCACAGATGTATTTTAATAATTGCTAGAATGATTTACTTTTAATAAGGCTGACGCTCAGTGAGATATAGAGAACACTTTGCAACGTCTCCAGTTTTGTTAGTCTGTTCTCTCACAGGAACGTGGGAACACTGTTTCTGATAGTGACGTTTCCTTGAAAAATTACTGCCACTCGTTCTACATCTACATGTATAATCTGCCAACCACCTTACAGTGTGTAGCGAAGAGTACTTCTTTTCCTCTGTTACCTTTTCCGTTCGCAAATGATGAGTGGGAAGAATTTTGGTAAGCCTCCGTATGACCTCTAATTTCCCTGATTGTCTTGTCGTTGTCATTTTATGACCAAATAATATCTCTCCAGAACCTTCTCGGAGCGTACACAGTCGGAATTTCAACAGTCAACCTCTCCATGATGCTCAACGCCTCTTTTGTAGCGCCTACCATCGGAGCTTGTTCAGCGTAACCGTAACGTTCTCGCGCCGATTAAATGATCCTATAACGAAACGTGCCACCCTTCGTTGAACCCTCTTTATCTCCTTAATTAATCAAGCTGGCATGCAACATTTAAGAAGCAGTTAAACAAATATTTGGTAACCAATTTCTCCTGTGAATAAAATAAATTTCATTGAGAGTCTTCCAATGAATCTTAGCTTGACACCTCCTATCTTACAATTTTTTATGAGCTCATTTCACTTTAGATCGTTCCGGATGGTTGCTCCTAGATATTTTACTACAGAGTGCTGTTTCCAGCGTGATTCGCAATAGTATAATCGAACAGTAGCGGATCTTTTCGCCTGTTTATGCGCAATAAGTTACATTTATTTACGTTCAGGGTCAACTGCTAGTCCCTAAACCGAATGTAGATCATACGTAGATTTTCCCGCATTTAGTTGCGGTTTTCTGTCATGATGACCTTCCTACTGCAAGATGGGAATACGTCACACCTGTGGTCGGAGCTGAAAGGAGACTGTTCATTGACGTTAAAATACAAATCTTCAGAGTGAAGCTTGACGTAGCCCAATTACTGTAAAATAACGATAATACCCCTACACATCGTCTTGCAGTTGCAGCTGTATCGATCTCACCATGGTATTGCAGGTGGACGCTGAAGTGGCTGCAGAATCAGTCATTGGCGGAACCAATGACCCTCGCCATCAGCTAAGTGCAGAGCAGGCCGAAATTTTTCTAAGCACCCAATACATCGTCTCAGGCGTCATGACAGGTCAGTGGAGTCTACGTTGGTTCTAAGTACTGAAGTCTGGCGGCAGAGGCTCACACAGATAGTGATTTCTGATAGAATGTTAATTAAAAGAAAATCTTGTCTTACCACGTTTGGCACCTCTTACCAAATTCAGATTGGCTGGGCTCCAGATCTTCCGAGCGCCGACTAATAAAAATGCTCCTTAGAAAAGATCAGCCCCTTCCTCTAGCTAGTTAACTAATAACTGTCCCGTTTATCTCTCTGACCTGTAGTTTATTTATCTTAACCAATGCTGACGGTACTTACATGGGACAAGCATTTGTTATTTACAGACTCAGTACATTTGTTTGTCTCACGTTTTCTAAGTCCCAAAACTGCGGGGCCCCAATACGTGTTTTAAATGTTTGTCTCTGGGGTCCGGTATTTTCTGGAGAAACAGCCAACTGTCAAAAAAAATTTTTTTTTGTGGTTTTAGGGCGCACAACTACATTGGTCATTAGCGCCCAGACTAAGTTAGGAATGCACCGCGAGGCACAAGGTTAAAACAGCAACTAAAAGGGACAATACTATAAAAGACAGGCAGAGGATTTAAAAAAAAACAGCATAATCAAATGTCCTTAGACAGGTTTGTCAAGTTGATAAAACGAAGAACGCGAGCAGCTGCTCCTGGGTCATCCGCTAAAATGGCATCCAGAGTACATGGCAGGCCAAGATCAAGACGCAGTGTATTAAAATCCGGACAGGACGTTAAAATGTGGCGGACCGTCAGCAATTGCCCACATGGGCAGAACGGCGCCGGCGCAGCCGTCAGCAGATGACGATGGCTGAACCGGCAGTGTCCAATTCGTAACGGGGCCAAAACGACCTCCTCCCGCCGAGAAGGGCGTGAGGAGGACGTCCAAGCCGCGGGGAGAGGTTTCAAGGCCCGAAGCTTGTTGTCCGTAAGTGCAGCCCAATCGGCATGCCACAGCGATAAAATGCGCCGACAAATGACCCCGCTACAATCTGATGAAGGGACATAACAAGAAGCTGTCCGAGGCTGGAGGACCGCAGCCTTGGCCGCGGCATCTGCAGCTTCGTTCCCAGGGATACCGACATGGTCACGAACCCACATAAAGCTAACCGGAGAACCGTCGTCCACCAGCTGCTGAAGAGAGCGTTGGATCCGGTGCACGAAAGGGTGAACCGGATACGGATCACTGAGGCTCTGGATGGCGCTCAGGGAATCGGAGCAGATGACATAAGCAGAATGTCGGTGGCGGCAGATGTAAAGAACAGCCTGGTAGAGGGCAAAGAGCTCAGCTGTGAAGACCGAACAATGGCCATGGAGCCGGTATTTGAAACTGTGTGCCCAGACAATAAAAGAACACCCGACCCCGTCATTGGTCTTAGAGACATCTGTATAAATGAAGGTCATATTAATGAACTTCGAACGAAGTTCGACAAAACGGGAGTGGTATACCGAACCGGGGGTAACCTCCTTTGGGAGCGAGTTGAGGTCAAGGTGAACGCGAACCTGAGCCTGGAGCCAAGGTGGCGTGTGGCTCTCGCCCACTCTAAAGGTTGCAGGGAGTGAAAAATCAAGGTGTTGAAGGAGGCGACGAAAGCTAACTCCAGGGGGTAGCAGGACAGACATACAACCCGTATTGACGTTCGAGAGAGTCGTCAAAAAAGGAACGATAAGACGGGTGGTCGGGCATTGACAGTAGCCGACAGGCATACCGACAAAGCAGTATATCGCGCCGGTAGGTGAGTGGCAATTCACCGGCTTCAGCATGAAGGCTCTCGACGGGACTAGTATAAAACGCTCCGATCGCAAGACGTAAACCCCGATGTTGTATGGAGTTGAGGCGGCGTAAGATCGACGGCCGTGCAGAGGAGTATACGAAGCTCCCATAATCCAGCTTGGAGCGGACGATCGACCGATATAGGCGAAGTAGGACGGTTCGATCCGCTCCCCACGACATACCACTGAGAACACGGAGGACATTTAGAGAACGGGTACAACGGGCAGCCGAATATGACATGTGGAGACCAGCTAAGTTTCCTGTCAAATGGAAGACCTAAAAATTTTGTTGTCTCCACGAATGGGAGAGCAACGGGACCGAGTCGTAAGGACGGTGGGAGAAACTCTTTGTAGCGCCAGAAGTTAATACAGACCGTCTTCTCGGCAGAAAAACGGAAGCCATTGGCGACACTCCAGGAGTAAAGACGGTCAAGAGAACGCTGAAGACAGCGCTCCAGGAAACATGTACGCTGCGCGCTGCAATGGATGGTAAAATCGTCCACGAAAAGGGAGCCTGATACATCAGCTGAGAGGCAATCCATTATTGGATTGATCGCTATGGCGAAGAGAGCGACGCTCAAAACTGAGCCCTGTGGCACCCCATTCACCTGGCGAAAGGTGTCTGACAGAGCACACACGTACCCTGAACTGTCGATCCATTAAAAAGGAACGAATAAAAAGAGGGAGGCGACCGCGAAGGCCCCATGTATGCATGGTGCGGAGAATGCCCGCCCTCCAACAGGTGTCGTAAGCCTTCTCCAAATCAAAGAACACAGCCGCGGTCGGGCGCTTCCACAAGAAGTTTTTCATAATGAAAGTCGACAAGGTAACCAGATGGTCAACAGCAGAGCGGCGCCTACGAAATCCACATTGTACAATGGTAAGTAGGCGTCGAGACTCGAGCAGCCAAACCAATCGAGAGTTAACCACTCGCTCCATCACCTAACAGACACAGCTGGTAAGCGAGATGGGTCGATAACTGGAAGGGAAGTGCTTGTCCTTCCCTGGCTTAGGAATCGGTACAACAATAGACTCACGCCAGCATGCGGGAACATGTCCCTCAATCCAGATGCGATTATAAGTACGAAGAAGGAAACCTTTACCCGCAGGAGAAAGGTTCTTCAGCATCTGAATATGAATAGAATCAGGCCCTGGAGCGGAGGACCGTGACCGGGCAAGTGCATTTTCGAGTTCCCGCATGGTGAAGGGGGCATTATAACTTTCACGATTCGAGGAGCGGAAGTTAGGTGGCCTAGCCTCCTCTGCCTGTTTTCGGGGGAGGAAGGCAGGGTGGTAATGAGCGGAGCTCGAAACCTCTGCGAGAAAGCGGCCGAAGGCATTTGAGACATCCTCAGGGGCCACAAGGACGTCATTCGCGACCGTCAAGCCAGAAACTGGTGAGTGGACCTTAGTGCCAGATAGCCGGCGCAGGCTACCCCAGACAACAGAAGGAGGAGTAAAACTGTTGAAGGGGCTTGTGAAAGCAGTCCAGCTGGCTTTCTTGCTTTCTTTAATAATACGACGACACTGCGCACGTAATCGTTTATAACTGATACAATTCGCCACTGTAGGGTGGCGTTTAACGGTGCGTGAAGCACGTCGACGAGCACGTAAAGCGTCTCTACATGCAGCGGTCCACCAAGGGACCCGTAAGCGACGTGGAGAAGGAGTGTGAGGGATGGAATATTCAGCAGCAGTGAGAATGACTTCCATGAGGTGTGCGACCTGACTATCGCAGCTTGTGAAGGTTTGATCCTGAAAGGTCGCCCTGGAAGAGAAGAGCCCCCAGTCTGCTTTGGAGATGTTCCAACTAGTTGAGCACGGAGAGGGGGTATGATGCAGGAGATGGATAACACACGGGAAGTGGTCGCTCGAATATGTATCAGAAAGTGCATACCACTCAAACCGGCGTGCAAGTTGGGTAGTACATATAGAGAGGTCTAAATGGGAATAGGTGTGTCCGAAAGAAAAGTGGGGGCGCCAGTATTGAGGCAGACAAGATTGAGCTGGTTGAAAAGGTCTGCTAACAGGGAGCCCCTCGGGCAGGATGCTGGAGAGCCCCAAAGGGGATGGTGGACATTGAAGTCTCCAGTTAACAAAAATGGTGCAGGTAGCTGAGCAATAATTTGCATCATGTCTGCCCTGGTAACGGCAGACGACGATGGAGTGTAAACGGTACAAATGGAAAATGTAAAAGTGGGGAGAGTAATTCGGACGGAAACTGCCAGCAGGCCGGTGTGCAATGTGATGGGATCGTAGTAAATATCATCCCGGACCAGCAACATAACCCCTCCATGAGCCGGAATACCTGCCACATGGGGTAGGTCAAAACGCACAGAGGTATAGTGTGCCAAGGCAATTTGATCGCATGGGCGTAGCTTCGTTTCCTGGAGGGCTACGACGAGCGGACGGTGCAAGCGGAGCAGCAACTTTAAGTCCTCTCGGTTGGAGCGAATGCTGCGAATATTCCAGTGAATAAGTGCCATCGTGAGAAGAAAAAGAAAAAGAGGATGAAAGAAGGGGTCACCTCGAAGGCCGCTGAGGGCCTGGCTTCGAGCGAGCACTGCCGCCGCTATCAGTAGGCGGACAGTTATCGTCCATTGGTTCTATAGGCTCATCGGCCATCTTGGTAAGATGGTCGGGAGGGGGCGCTTCCTCCGCCGGTGAACGGCGAGATGTTCGGCTACCAGCGGGGCCTGGGGCGGCAACCGCTGGGTGGCGCAGGAGAAGAAATGCACCGTGGCGGAGAAGGAGAACTGTGCTTCCTATGAGCCTTCTTGGAAGGTCGTTTAGTGGAAGTACTGGTCGATGGCCGGGAGTTCGAGGTACGTAGGAAGTCTGCACGGGACGGTTCCTTCTTGAAGGCCCGTGCATCTGACTTCTGGGCCTTCGTTTTGGCAGAAGCTGATGAAGGTGCTTGTGTCTGAGGGGTGATGGGAGGAAGAGGAGACGTCGACCGGGCGATCTTAGCACTGGCCGAACGGACGACCGTAGTGCTGAAGGTCAAATCGCATGTCTGCGTCGCCACCTCCCTGGTAGTCCGAGGAGAGGCGAGGACAGTACTGTATTTCCCCGCTGGGAGCAGCGTGGGCTTCCTACTAGCAAATAGCTTGCGAGCAGCCGAGGTGGACACTTTCTCTTTGACCCGAATTTCCTGTATACAGCGTTCTTCCTTGTAGATGGGACAGTCGCAGGAGGACGCTGCATGGTCACCCTGACAGTTCACACAACGAGGAGACGGAGGTGGACAGTCACCCCCATGGGCATCCCTGCCACAAGTGACACATTTAGCCGCATTGGAACAAGACTGGCGAGTGTGACTGAAACGCTGACACTGGTAGCAGCGCGTAGGTGTCGGGACATAGGGGCGAACAGAAATAACCTCGTAGCCCGCTTTGATGCGCGACGGCAGCTGAACACTATCAAAGGTCAAGAAAAGTGTCCGGGTCGGTACAAGGTCATTGTTGACCTTCTTCATGACCCTATGGACAGCCGTCACACCCTGCTCAGCGAGGAAAGACTGAATCTCCTCGTCAGTCAATCCGTCGAGTGATCTAGTATATACCACACCACGAGACGAATTCAAAGTGCGGTGAGCCTCCACCTGGACAGGGAACGTGTACAGGAGTGTGGCCCGAAGCAGTTTGTGTGTCTGAAAGGCAGTTTCTAGTAACAAGGTACCGTTACGCAACCTGGTACAAGACTTGACAGATCCGGCTATGGCATCTGCGCCCTTCTGGATAACGAAAGGGTTGACAGAAGAAAAATCCTTTCCATCCTTAGATCGAGAAACTACGAGGAACTGTGGGGCATGCGGTAGTACTTTTGTCACTGGTGGCTGGTCAAGTTTCCGTTTTTGGGCAGAAGTCGAGAGAGAAGAAGAAGAAGAGAAATCCATTGCGGAGGAATCCCCCACGATTGCCAGCGTCTCCGATGGCGCGCTCCTTCCTTGTGGGGACCCTCTCAGAGGGCACTCCCGCCTTAGGTGAATGTTTACACCTCAGGCCACACCATCCGAGAAACGGACGGAGGGACCAATCGGCATGGTCGGAAGGTGTCAGGTCAGGCAATCACCCCTCCTCCCTGGGCCTGGTCTTTACCAGGGGGTACGTGCGTGCATTACTTGTCTACCCAGGGCGGGGAATTACGCGTTACCCCGTCACCGGCTACACGTGCGAACGCGTGGGTCGGCCTTCAGGCACGCACAGGGAGGAAGGAAGAAGAGGAAAAAGAAGGGAGAGAGGGAGAGAAAGGACAGACTGTTTCAAACGCCGAGGCGGAGACCAGAGAAGGCAAGGAGAGGGAGGAGGCAAGGAGAGGGAGGAGGCAAGGGAAAGAGTAAGTAAGACAGTGAGATTGAGAAGAACAAAGAAAGGAACCAACCAAAGGAAGGAAGAAACCAGAAGAAGTGAAAAACCAAAATGACCGCAAATATAGGTCGTGGAACCGTCCGTCTCCGGACGCAGGCGCTAGCTACCCCCTTGAGGGGGAGGAATCCTTTTAGTCGCCTCTTACGACAGGCAGGAATACCTCGGGCCTATTCTAACCCCTGGACCCGCAGGGGGACTGTCTAAATTTGGGCGCAATAGACCCGTGGTCTAGGGGTAGCGTCTTTGATTCATAATCAAAACGTCTTCAGTCCCGGGTTCGATCCCTGCCACTGTTAAATTTTGATAAATAATCAGCACTGGCGGCTGAAGACTTCCGGCATAAGAAGTCAGCCTCATTCTGCCAACGGCCTTGTCAAAGAGGGCGGAGGAGCGGATAGAGGTTCAGGGCACTCTCTTGTCCTAGGGGTGGGAAATTGCCCCTAAAGGCGGAAGAATCAGCAAAGATCAACGACATAAGGATGCAGAAGGCAATGGAAACCACTGCAATAAAGACACGTAACGTGTATCCACAGCACATGTGGCCTGTAATTGAAGAAGTATCATGATGATCTCTCCATTGGCAAAAGATTCCGGAATAGTCTCCCATTCGGATCTTCGGGAGGGGACTGCCAAGGGGGAGGTTACCATGAGAAAAGATTGAATAATCAACGAAAGGATAACGTTCTACGAGTCGGGGCGTGGAATGTCAGAAGCTTGAACGTGGTAGGGAAACTAGAAAATCTGAAAAGGGAAATGCAAAGACTCAATCTAGATATAGTAGGGGTCAGTGAAGTGAAGTGGAGGGAAGACAAGGATTTCTGGTCAGATGAGTATCGGGTAATATCAACAGCAGCAGAAAATGGTATAACAGGTGTAGGATTCGTTATGAATAGGAAGGTAGGACAGAGGGTGTGTTACTGTGAACAGTTCAGTGACCGGGTTGTTCTAATCAGAATCGACAGCAGACCAACACCGACAACGATAGTTCAGGTATACATGCCGACGTCGCAAGCTGAAGATGAAAGGAATAGAGAAAGTGTATGAGGATATTGAAAGGGTAATGCAGTATGTAAAGGGGGACGAAAATCTAATAGTCATGGGCGACTGGAATGCAGTTGTAGGGGAAGGAGTAGAAGAAAAGGTTACAGGAGAATATGGGCTTGGGACGAGGAATGAAAGAGGAGAAAGGCTAATTGAGTTCTGTAACAAGTTTCAGCTAGTTATAGCGAATACCCTGTCCAAGAATCACAAGAGGAGGAGGTATACTTGGAAAAGGCCGGGAGATACGGGAAGATTTCAATTAGATTATATCATGGTCAGACAGAGATTCCGAAATCAGATACTGGATTGTAAGACGTACCCAGGAGCAGATATAGACTCAGATCACAATATAGTAGTGACGAAGAGTAGGCTGAAGTTCAAGACATTAGTCAGGAAGAATCAATACGCAAAGAAGTGGGATACGGAAGTACTAAGGAATGACGAGATACGTTTGAAGTTCTCTAACGCTATAGATACAGCAATAAGGAATAGCGCAGTAGGCAGTACAGTTGAAGAGGAATGGGCATCTCTAAAAAGGGCCATCACAGAAGTTGGGAAGGAAAACATAGGTACAAAGAAGGTAGCTGCGAAGAAACCATGGGCAACAGAAGAAATACTTCAGTTGATTTATGAAAGGAGGAAGTACAAACGTGTTCCGGGAAAATCAGAAATACAGAAATACAAGTCGCTGAGGAATGAAATAAATATGAAGTGCAGGGAAGCTAAGACGAAATGGCTGCAGCAAAAATGTGAAGACATCGAAAAAGATATGATTGTCGGAAGAACAGACTCAGCATACAGGAAAGTCAAAACAACCTTTGGTGACATTAAAAGCAACGGTGGTAACATTAAGAGTGCAACGGGAATTCCACTGTTAAATGCAGAGGAGAGAGCAGATAGGTGGAAAGAATACATTGAAAGCCTCTATGAGGGTGAAGATTTGTCTGATGTGATAGAAGAAGAAACAGGAGTCGATTTAGAAGAGATAGAGGATCCAGTATTAGAATCGGAATTTAAAAGAGCTTTGGAGGACTTATGGTCAAATAAGGCAGAAGGGATAGATAATATTCCATCAGAATTTCTAAAATCATTGGGGGAATTGGCAACAAAACGACTATTCACGTTGGTGTGTAGAATATATGAGTCTGACTTTCGGAAAAGCATCATCCACACAATTCCGAAGACGGCAAGAGCTGACAAGTGGGAGAATTATCGCACAATCAGCTTAACAGCTCATGCATCGAAGCTGCTTACAAGAATAATATACAGAAGAATGGAAAAGAAAATTGAGACTGCGCTAGGTGACGATCAGTTTGGCTTTAGGAAAAGTAAAGGGACGAGAGAGGCAATTCTGACGTTACGGCTAATAATGGAAGCAAGGCTAAAGAAAAATCAAGACACTTTCATAGGATTTGTCGACCTGGAAAAAGCGTTCGACAATATAAAATGGTGCAAGCTGTTCGAGATTCTGAAAAAAAGTAGGGGTAAGCTATAGGGAGAGACGGGTCATATACAGTATGTACAACAACCAAGAGGGAATAATAAGAGTGGACGATCAAGAACGAAGTGCTCGTATTAAGAAGGGTGTAAGACAAGGCTGTAGCCTTTCGTCCCTAATCTTCAATCTGTACATCGAGGAAGCAATGATGGAAATAAAAGAAAGGTTCAGTAGTGGAATTAAAATACAAGGTGAAAGGATATCAATGATACGATTCGCTGAGGACATTGCTATCCTGAGTGAAAGTGAAGAAGAATTAAATGATCTGCTGAACGGAATGAACAGTCTAATGAGTACACAGTATGGTTTGAGAGTAAATCGGAGAAAGACTAAAGTAATGAGAAGTAGTAGAAATGAGAACAGCAAGAAACTTAACATCAGGATTGATGGTGACGAAGTCAATGAAGTTAAGGAATTCTGCTACCTAGGCAGTAAAATAACCAATGACGGACGGAGCAAGGAGGACATCAATAGCAGACTCGCTATGACAAAAAAGGCATTTCTGGCCAAGAGAAGTCTACTAATAGCAAATACCGGCCTTAATTTGAGGAAGAAATTTCTGAGGATGTACGTCTGGAGTACAGCATTGTATGGCAGTGAAACATGGACTGTGGGAAAACCGAAACAGAAGAGAATCGAAGCATTTGAGATGTGGTGCTATAGCCGAATGTTGAAAATTAGATGGACTGATAAGGTAAAGAATGAGGAGGTTCTACGCAGAATCGGAGAGGAAAGGAATATGTGGAAAACACTGATAAGGAGAAGGGACAGGATGATAGGACATCTGCTAAGACATGAGGGAATGACTTCCATGGTACTAGAGGAAGCTGTAGAGGGCAAAAACTGTAGAGGAAGACAGAGATTGGAATACGTCAAGCAAATAATTGAGGACGTAGGTTGCAAGTGCTACTCCGAGATGAAGAGGTTAGTACAGGAAAGGAATTCGTGGCAAAAGCGCTTTCTCCTAAAAAGCATACCTTCTCACTCCACTCCTGTTTTCACCAGCAGCCTATGCCAGTCCCGGCACGGTCTTGCAAAAGCATGGCCGATAGCAAGTGAGTTATTGAGACTTGCCTCTCCCTCGGCAGGCCCTCAGAGAACTGGCTCTATGGGGGGGGGGGGGGCGCAACTCTACTGTCCATAGCCATCTTTATGCTTTTTCCGCTGCTCATAATGCTTTCAATGTTCTCTTACTTTTTAAATATTCCAATCAAATGGGTCGTTCATTATGAATCCGCATACATTACGTGACGTGACCCAATAGTATTTTTTTCCTATCTGTATAATCTTTAATAAAGTTATTTTTAATGTTTTTCGTTTTTAATTTTTAAAAAATCTCACGAGAGATAAGGAAAGGTTAGATACTTTATGTTAATTTCTATAATAATGTGTCACATCACCAACAACATTAATCTTGCAACAATTAAGATCTCCTTTAAGCCACAGGGACACAGAATCTGACTCATTTATTTTACGATGATTCCTCGCCCTAGGACCTAACGGCATTGTAAACATATAATAAGATGTACCTCTATCTCTGTTATGGACTTCACATATCTGAAATGTCCGATAAGCAATAACTTGTCGACTGTAAAAAGTCTCCAGCACTGCTACAGTGTCTTCTTTAGGAACGCGTACTACAGCAACAGTAACCCAACCATTACAATGTCCATTAGCGTCTGTGTTCGTAAGCGTGAAATTCAGTACGCATCCACATAAGACTGAAGGGCCACTCAAAATCACTTTGGCACCTACTCCGTAATTCGTACTAATAGCACTATTATCAATAGCGTTATATACTATAAGACGCGAACTACTACTCCTCCTATAATAATGCGGCATCACTATAAGCAACAGTATCGTTCGCGAATAGCCCATGGAGCCTCCAATGTTATCCACCAGATCATTAATATAAATTTTGCAATTAGTAACAGCCCTATAACACTCCCTTGGGGTACTACCCAAATAAATTTTACACTTAGCAGTTTTGTAGCGTTAAGAATGATGTATTGAGTTCTGTCCGGCCGCGCGGGATTAGCCGAGCGGTTTGGGGCGCTGCAGTCATGGACTGTGCGGCTGGTCCCGGCGGAGGTTCGAGTCCTCCCTCGGGCATGTGTGTGTGTGTGTGTGTGTGTGTGTGTGTGTGTGTGTGTGTGTGTGTGTGTGTGTGTGTGTGTGTGTGTGTGTGTTTGTCCTTAGGATAATTTAGGTTAAGTAGTGTGTAAGCCTAGGGACTGATGACCTAAGCAGTTAAGTCCCGTAAGTAAAAAAAAAAGTTCTGTCAGGAAGGGAGACTTAATTTAGTCACAAATAAGATTCGATACTTGTTAAGCTCGTACTTGTTCACAGACGACAGTGCCGAACTGTACCGAATGTCTTCCGGAAGTCAACGGATCAGATACCAACCTGGGTGTCGTTGGTTGTGAACGGCGCTCTGAATCCCACGGACGAGCTGGCATCTCACCCTGTCCTAAGGCCAATCCACTGTTGAGCAGTGTAGCTGTTTTGTTTTATGATAACTCCAATGAATACTCGAATGGTGAAAAGGCCATCACCATCCACGCACTAATAGGAAAATCAGTGTTAGATATGCTGCAAGCACCCTGAAGTGCTCACGAAAGCCAGATGTGGCCGAATGCCCCTATTGCCCAAAACGTGACGTGAAACCCTGCCTCTTGCTACCGCATTTCTCCAGTTGTCTTCCTCTCTTGTCGTGTGCTAGTGCCTAATGTTCAAAAATGTTTGTGAAATCCTATGGGACTTAACTGCTAAGGTCATCAGTCTCTAAGCTTACACACTACTTAACCTAAATCATCCTAAGGACGAACACACACACCCATGCCCGAGGGAGGACTCGAACCTCCGCCGGGACCAGCCGCACGGCCCATGACTGCAGCGCCCCAAACCGCTCGGCTAATAGTGCCTAATGAGTTTGTACGAAAGTTCGGTGGAGGGTTCCTGAAGAGGGAGTGATGTGTGTGGTGGGTCATGGCTCTACAGGGGTAAATAGGGTGTACGGTGAACTGCAGTGTGCCGGCCGGTGTGGCCGAGCGGTTCTAGGCGCTTCAGTCTGGAACCGCGCGACCGCTACGGTCGCAGGTTCGAATCCTGCCTCGGGCATGGCTGTGTGTGATGTCCTTAGGATAGTTAGGTTTAATTAGTTCTAAGTTCTAGGGGACTGATGACCTCAGATGTTAAGTCCCATAGTGCTCAGAACCATTTGAACCATTTTTGAATTGCAGTGTTATTGCTACAGGAAAAAGTTCCTTGTCAGTAACAGACAAGTTCACGTTGTTCCCGAAGGTTTGGAGGATAGCTTGTGATCTAGAGACTGTTTGAAGCCCACTCGATATCCGAATTGGTTCGACAGCGTTGCAGGGTTAACTTTTGGAGGAACGAAATATATCTGTCAGATGAAGTGAAAGGTTTGTAATTACTGTTGACGAGTGACTGCTTTCAAGTGTGCTGTGGTCTTGCGTAGTTGTGCGCCTGTGCACCCATTTACGATAGATAATATATGCACGGATAGTGTGAAGTCACTTTCAGATCGACGGGATACGGACATTGCACAAGAGCTTTCCCAACCGTCCCGTAGGATTAATGACCAACATACGAACGCTAGGCATGGCTATTCGGTAGTATTCTATACTAACACAGGTAAATGCTGAAATTATTCTGTATTTTCTCAACATCTGTTACAATAATACACAAAAGTAAAAATATGCATCGATAACTGGTGAGCGCTAGATGGGCAGACGGTTCATTATAGACAAAGGCAGTCAAGATTTTGGTGCTGAGTTACAAGTGGACCACTGTATCAACATCGAATCGATAGAGGTTAACAAACTAGTAAATTTGACTGTCAAACTTTAAATCTGTGTTTAAATTATTGTGCGTGTGTCTTCGCCTATGAATTTAAACAGCGATTATTGTCATATTATCATTACAACATCTCTTAAGGTAAACAGTAACCCACAACTGAGCGAGGTGGCCCAGTGGTGAGAAACTGGACTCGTATTCGAGAGAACGGCAGTTTCTAATGCACATTCGGCACCCAGATTTAGTTTTCACGTAATTTCACAAATCGCAAATGGCAAATGGCAACGACTTCGACAGTGAAACACTACAAATGAGCAGAGATAACAGAGGCTCAAATGAAGAAAGAAAAACTAAACTGGACAAGGCATACAAAGTAGGGCGAAATCATTACAACAAGAAGTCTATCTCACAAAAAGCCAAAATACGTCACTACTACACGGTGGTGCTCCCCGTAGCACTGTATGCAGCAGAGACCACACTAATCCTACGGCATATACGTATCAGACAACTAGAAATAGTAGAACGGAAAATACTTGGGAAAATATTTGGCCCAACTAACAGCAACGGAATATGGATCAAGAAACCTATAGAGGAACCATACAAACATACGGAGACAATCATAGAAAAGATTAGAAAACGCAGACTGCTATTCTATAGACACCTATACAGAATGCCATCGCACAGACTGACCAAACAGATCTTTGACTGGGTCACTATTAGAAACAAAAAATGGGCGGCAGAGGTAAAAAACGGCCTGAACCAACTCAGCATCACACCAGACACAATAATCGACAGAATACAATTCAGAAACATCATTAAGAAAAGTAATCTACACGAGATACACTGTGACAAACGAACAGGCGTAGAATGGACTGAAGAACGCAAACAAGATTACAGCCGGAAGATGAAAGAAATATGGGCAACCAAAAAGACAACCAAGATGAGGCCGAAGACACGAGGCCGACAAGAAGCATCGACAGAGGATCGGAAACAGAAACACAATGAGAGAATGAGGAAAGTTTGAGCAGCAAGGAAGGCAGCAAAAGGAATTGCCCATGTGGTTTAGTCTAACTGCGCTCTTTAAGGGCAAAACACCAACAACAATAATAATATATGCACATACATATGAAAAAAGTTTAGCATCACCCTGGTTCCTGGAACTCCTGAAGATTACGTTGACTGTATATTGGATCACGGACGCAGTCCATTTGACTGTTCAAAGATGACACTAAACCCGCACGAAGATATAAAGAAGCATGCATGAGCAGCGCCTATTAGACGGAGGGGGTCCGACAGCCGATCAGTTCCAGACATTCCACCAGGAAGGAGGTACACTGCTCGTGTTGTTTGTAGATCAACAATGCCTAGACGGTCAATACCGCGGTTCGACCGCGTCCGCATTGTTACTTTGGGCCAGGAACGGCATTTTGGGGTGGCATTATGTGGGGCCGACATACGCCGCTGGTGGTCATGGAAAGCGTCGTAACGGCTGTACGATACGTGAATGCCATCCTCCGACCGACAGTGCAACCATATTGGCAGCATATTGGCGAGGCATTTGTCTTCATGGACGACAATTCGCGCCCCCATCTTGTATATCAATGACTTCCTTCAGGATAACGCCATCGCTCGACTAGAGTGGCCATCATGATTTCCAGACATGAACCCTATCGAACGTGCTTGGGATAGAGTGAAAAGGGTTGTTTATGGACGACACGACCCACCAACCATTCTGAGGGATCTACGCCGAATCGCCGTTGAGGACTGGGACGATCTGGACTAACAGTGCCTTGATGAATTTTTAGATAGTATGCCACGACGAATACAAGCATGCATCAATGCGAGAGGACGTGCTACTGGGTACTAGAGTGTAAAGCAATTTGGACCACCACCTCTGAAGGTCTCTCTCTATGGTGGTACAACATGCAATGCGTGGTTTTCATGAGCAGTAAAAAGGGTAGAAATGATGTTTATGTTGATATCAATTCCAGTTTTCTGTACAGGTTCCGGAACTCACGGAACCGCGGTGATGCAAAACTTTTTGGTGTGTGTATATATTTACGTGTGCACCAACCATTCAAATATTTCTGAAACTGATTTTATTCTTGGCGTATAAGCAACGTCAACACAGCGACTATAACGACAACTTGAGCTACCAAATGTGAACAATATGTTCATTCGATCAATCGGTCGTGAGAAACACTTAAGTAGTGGCCATGCCGCCGTAATGTGTCAGTGTTGTGGCACAAATCGCAGTGGAACAACGAATTGAACAGCTATAAATCAAATGTTCAAGACTTTTCCGGAATGTTTTGAAGATGAGAAAAGTGTGTGCGAAATTTGTCCAATACACCTTGACTCCCGAACAAAGAGCAGGGATGCTGGGACGCCTGCCGCGACTTGATTGAAATGGAAAACACGGACAATTATTTTGTGTGAAAATATCATCATGGGTTAAGAGACTTGGTGTTATCATTATGAACATATCACAAAACGACAAAGTTCAGAATGCGTCTGCGATGGTTCGCCAAGACCGAAGAAGGTGTGAATGTGATGCGCGAGCTGAACAACATCAAAAAAATAAGTTCGTTTCTGACAGTTTCACATGGCTGTATGAACGCTCTGTCCGTTGTATTCAAGTTGGGGACACTGTGTAGAACACCTGAAGCATTAAAACCACGACTTTATTTTATTTTTTATTTTTTTACTTTTCTCTATTCCTCATTAATCCGGTCTCGAGACTTACGAACAAGACACTGTGCCAAAATTGTTTCTAACGCAAAAGTATAGTGAATGGTAAGTAAAAAAATTGTATACACATAAATACGCATTTATGTTTATACTATTTTCTATATATTTGAGGGCAATAATGATGCCTTTTAACAAATAGGGGCGAAACGTGTATGGAATGCTATATTTTTTTTAGTTGCACGTAGAAAGAAATAACGTGACAATTGCCAATATAACGTTATAATCTCACGCAACTGACGACGATATGACATCTAAAATTAAAGATATATCGACCTGATGATGATCTTTGATTGAAATTAATATTAAGTGAAAGAAAGTATTGGTGTAACAGCTTTCCGTGGTTCGATAACGTCATTCCTGAATCATCTGAGAACTGTCGAAAACTGCCTGAAGTAAAGTATTTTGTACATTTCTTCATCCGACTGGAAGATTACATGTAACAGTGTTTCATACCATCTAAGTTTTTATAATGAAAGGGTATTATTCTCCGTCTTTGATCCGAACTGCTACAATGTCAGTTCGTGACCCCGCGGTAGATAACGCTTCATCATTTCGATAACGTCCCAGAGTTACCAAAACAAGCTTACTATTACTTCTAACAGCGTGTGCAGATCAAAGAGAATATTATTTTATACCAAGAAAATGCACTACTTTGTTTGGAAGTAACTGACGTTTTTTATAGACGTGCAGCAACATGAACTTTTTGGTGACTTATTACTTGCTCACCTATGTCTGCTATTGCACTATGATAAGTTTCAAGAGGGAATAAAACTTATTACAACACGTAGATGTTCCTACGTTGGAGGACGTCGGAGAAAAATCGTTGTGCTGACAAGAAAATAAACTGGAAATTTCAGATATTGTAACGTTCATCCCTGACGTGAAACAGAAAAAAAGAAGCAACATAGGTCTTTCTTAGCACCAAATAAAGAGAATGCGTAAAAAAATTTCTACATCTACATCGATTCTCCGCAAGCCACAATACGGTGCGTGGTGAAGAATACCCTGTACCAGTAGTAGTCATTTCCTTTCCTGTTTCACTCGCGAACAGAGCTAGGGCAAAACGACTGTCTGTATGCCTCCGTATGAACCCTAATTTCTCGTATTTTATCTTCTCGGTCCCCATGCGCAATATATGTTGGCAGCAGTAGAATCATTCGGCAGTCAGCTTCAAATGCCCGTTCTCTGTTTTCTGAATAGTGATCTTCGAAAAGAAGGTTCGATTATTTTGTTTTGCTTTAGGGCGCAAAAAGTAAGTGGGGTCATACGCGCCCAAGTCAAAACTATAGAACACGAACACAGGAGTTAAACTAATATACGTCAGTCCCAATTGACAGAATAGAAGACAGCTTAAAACAGACACGTGGAAAAAGGCTAAAAAAGAGATCATACAGAAACAGAGGTCCAAAACTAAAAATTAAATGGCCTTCGCCATATTGCTTCGGTGGATAAAAAGTAAGTGCCGGCCGCGGTGGTCTAGCGGTTCTAGGCGCGCAGTCCGGAACCGCGCGACTGCTACGGTCGCAGGTTCGAATCCTGCCTCGGGCATGGATGTGTGTGATGTCCTTAGGTTAGTTAGGTTTAAGTAGTTCTAAGTTCTAGGGGACTGATGACCACAGATGTTAAGTCCCATAGTGCTCAGAACCATTTGAACCATTTGATAAAAAGTAAAACGCGGTCCACAGCCCGCGTGTCATCCGCTAAAACGGCTGATAAATCAGACGGCAAACCCAAGCTGGAACGTAAATGGTTAAAAAACAAAAAATTATTCCATCAGGAAGTAGCGGACGGTTAAAATTTGGGCGCAAAGTGTACAAAGTGGTGGGGTGCAGAGATCATCGGAGGTAATATAGGTACTCGCGGGCTGAGGTGCGAGGACTGCAGCCTTGGCAGCAGCATCAGCAGCCTCGTTTCCTGGCAGACCGACATCACCAGGGACCCACAGAAACAAGACACTGGCTCCACGAAGAGTGAGCAAGTGACAGTTTTTCTGGACCCGCTGCACTAAGGGATGGGCAGTGTACAGCGAACATAGACTTTGAAGGGCACTGAGTGAGTCTGAGCAGAGGAAACTATTGAAAAGGCTGTGCCACCGGATGTACTCCGTGGCCTGAGACAAGGCGAAGAGCTCGGCTGTAAATACTGAGGAGTGTGCCGGAAGCCGATATCGAAAGACACGGGTGCCAATGACGAAGGCACACCCGATCCCGTGGTCAGTACGAGAGCCATCAGTATACACAAAGGTAGAAGCTGAAGGCGATAGGCCGAGGCTGGAGTAGTGTCCTGAGGAAGCGAATGAAAGCCAAGGTTCACACTGGCCGATTCACGAAGCGAAGGTGGTGAAGGGTTCACAACCACCAGAAAAGTTGCTGTTAGTGTGAAGTTAAGCCGCCGTAGCAAGTGACGAACGCGGACTCCAGGAGGTAACAGAAGAGGGACGAGCCCCATACTGACGATCAAAGGGATGATCAGAGAAGGAGGCATAGGAGGGATGGCCACGCATGGCAGACAGACGGCATGCATACCTGCTGAGGAGAAAGTGACGGCGGTAGGACAGTGGTAGTTCAGCAGCTTCAGCAAAACTACTCTCAACTGGGCTGGTGTAAAAAGCGCCCGTGGCCAAACGGATGCCATAGTTCGCAGTATATCACGTGAGGAAAAGGCAAGCTGAGCTTCGTATGAATGATGCTTTCTAAGACCATGCTGATTAGCAGACATAAGCTTCTCGGTCTCAAGGAAATTTATTATATTCAAACTAAGAATATGTTCAGTGAAGCTAGGGATATTGGTTCGTAATTTTGCGGGTCCGTTCTTTTACACTTCTTATATACAGGAGACACCTGCACTTTTTTCCTGTCGCTTGGTACTTTGCTTTTCGTGATACGCAACACGAATTGCTTACATATCAACTCAAAAATGATATGCTGAAAATTATTGCACTCATGTGAATAAAATGAATTCAGAATTTTTGAAAATCTGCCCTAAGATATCCACGTTTGTTCGCTGGATACTGTGTAGAGTGACGTATTTCGCTAGCTTGAAAAACCTGGGAAAGCCTATTGTAAGGCAATAAGTGAAATAAATCATACATTTTGTTTAATACGAGACAACACAGTAATGGACAATCTTCCATTTATTGAGAGAAAAAAAATAGCTCCTTCCGAACAGGCCTCAGAAGACCCAAAGTACCGACCGACCGCCGTGTCAGCGTCAGGCGATAGGCGTCACTGAATGCGGATATGGAGCGGCATGCTGTCAGCACACCGCTTTCCCGGGCGTTGTCAGCTTTCGTGACCGGAGTATTCGTTAAGAGCCAACTGAAAATTGTATTATTAAACTCAAATACTCACAGAAACTTTTAATAGGCAGTGACATGTATTATAGGAAGGCATTTGACACCATACCGCACTGCCATTTAGTGAAAACACAAACGAGCTCAGCGAGTTTCGGAGCACGAGATACAAGACATCCTTACAGATACAACTCAATACGTCGCTCTTAACTGAACAAAATCGGCAGATTTGCAGAATAGCCTACAGAGAATTTAAGGAATTGTGCAGGCTCTGGCAGATGACCCTGGACGTAACTAATGTAAAATATTGCGCATGCCTAGTAAAAGAAATCCACTACTGTACAACAACACTTCTGATGACTAATTGCTGGAAACTGAATATACCATAAAAATATCCAGTATTAACTACCCAGAGCAACCTTAAGCGGAATGACCGTATAGAACGAATAGTAGGAAGAGCAGATACCAGACAGAAAATCATAGGAAGAATCTTAAGGAAATGTAAGGAAGAATTGTCTTGTAAGGCGCTTGTTCGACCGATTCTTGACTATTGCACATCAGTCTGAGACCGTTACAAGTAGGACTGATAGAAGAGAGAGAGACGATGCAAAGAAGAGCGGCGCGTCTCTTCCCGGTATCATGTGGTCGGCGCGAGAACGTTACAGAGATGGTTAAACTTCGGTAGCAGACGCATCAAGGAGAGGTTTACTACTGAAATTTCGAGAGACTACATTCCAAAGAGTCGGAAAATATATTACTTCCTCCCACATACATCTTGAGAAATAACCACGGCAAGAAAATTCTAGAAATTAGAGCTATTACCGAGGCTTATCGACAGTTACTCTTCCCACACACCATTCGCGAGTGGATCATGGAAGGGCAGTTAGTGATATCAGAAGTATCCTCTGCCACACACTGTCAGGTGCCTTGCGGAGCATTCATGTAGATGTAAGTGTCCTGTCTTAAGTCGCGTGTTGTAGAGCTGTTCACTGTGCTTCGATTTTCTCGTGATTTTTCTCTAGCAGTCTAGAGCAACATTTATACCAACATTTTATTTGCAACTACGATGAACGCTGACACTAAATTCAGAGATATAGATGTTCCATAAATGTGAGCAGAATTTGAAGCAGCTGGCGGAAATACCTCTAGCAGTTGTGCACCATTATGCAATAACGACATCTTGTTTTCAAGTCCGAATTTTACAGACTGTAAGACGCATGTCAATTTTTGCAATTTAAAAACTTACCATTTTCATTATTAGATTTCGAAGCCAGGCTAAAGAAAAATTCTTAGTTCATAAAACCGACCTGAACTTTAAAATCCCTGGAAATCGCCATCTGAACTTCCTTCTCTTTCTCCTTCTTCGTCATCGTTGTCCTCTTCATATACGAGATGATCTTCACTGCCATCAAGAGCATTACTTTGCTGCACTTCTTGAAAGATTTAACAATATCTCTTCTCATTCTACACCACGCCTGTTTTACCCACTGACGCATCTTAGCTAGACAGTGTCCTGGATTTATGATGGCGGGGAGGGAGACAGCGTTAGCAAGCTCATGTTCGTGGCATCGGTGCAGTCCTGCTGCCACTTGAATCCAATGAAGCTAGATGGAGACAGGTTTCCGCGGCATCGAATACATGGCCACTTTTAACACTGGAGTGAATTTTCAATCAAATACTGGACATTGTAATATTAATTTCGGGTATAAGACGCATCTGAATTTTGGGTGCAGTTTTTCGAAGAAAAAGGTGCTATTTACTGCTGTTAGTTTTATGAGCAAGTGTACGTTTCTTGTATTTCAGCGGGTATCTCACGAGAGATAAAGTTTTAATTAAGACCTCGACAAAAATCAAGATGCCACAATGAAACATGGTGTCAGTCCTTTGCTGCTTGTTCACCCTTCAATGCGACGCTTTTTTTCCAACGATGAAGGACTTATCGGAGACCTTGGCTGTAGAATTATGCTTTTTGGCTGTTGAAGACACGCTCCACCACGATAATCACGTGGTTATCATTGTGGTAATGACTGCCAAGCAATGGTTTCTCCATCAGAGGAAATAAAAAAAAGGCTCGTGCCGTGTCGTGGAATAGGCGTATGGCGGCGGGTGAGGAAAAATCTGATAAACGATGAAATAGCTTCTCTGACTTCCTATCCGGAATGGGCTGGGGCGTTGTCGTGTACTCTTGGACAGCTTGCAGCGATACCTCCCGAAAACTAGTCAGGAGACTTCCTGGCAGATTAAATCTACGTGCCGGATCGATACTCGAACATTTGCCTGTCGCGGGCAAAATAACCTTATAACTGTCCTGAAAGGAACCCCGCTGCCGTCCGACCATGCAGCAGAAAAATAACAGTAAGGTGGGGGCCCCTCCGGTACTCTTCAATAATGCACGAACATAATTTAAAAAATAAACAAAACAAAAAATAAGAAAAGTATCTGCATAGCCGTAACAGTATTGTATACTATGTGGTCAAAAGTATCCGCACACGCCCAAAAGCATACGTTTTTCATATTAGGTGCAGTGTGCTGCCACCTACTGCCAGGTACTCCGTATCAGCAACCTAAGTAGTCATTAGACAGCCTGAGAGACCAGAATGGGCCCGCGAGATTTCCACACTCATAAACATGTCTAGGTCCACTCTTCCCGGAGTGATAGTGAAGTGGAAACGTGAAGGGACACGTTCATCACAAAAGCATACAGACTGACCTCGTCTGCTGACGGACAGATGTAAAGGGTCGTAATGCCTAATAGGCAGACATCTATGCAGACCATCACACAGGAATTCCAAACTGCATCAGGTTCCACTGCAAGTACTATGACAGACGGGAGGTGAGAAAATTTGGATTTCATGGTCGAGCGGTTGCTCATAAATCACACATAACGCCAATAAATGCCAAACGACGCCTCGCTTGGTGTAACAAGCGTAAGCATTGGACGATTGACCAGTGGAAAAACGTTGTGTGGAGTGACGAATCACGGTACACAATGTGGCGATCCGCTGGCGGAGTGTGGGTATGGTGAATGCCCTGTGAACGTCATCTGCCAGCGAGTGTTGTGCCAACAGTAAAATTCGGAGGCGGTGGTGTTATGGTGTGGTCATGTTTTTCATGGAGGGGGCTTACGCCCCTTGTTTTGCGTGGCACTATCACAGTACAGGCCTACACCGATGTTTTAAGCACCTTCTTGCTTCCCACTGTTGAAGAGCAATTCGGAGATGGCGACTGCATCTTTCAACACGATCGAGCACCTGTTCATAATGCGTGGCCTGTGGCGGAGTGGTTACACGACAGTAACATCCCTGTAATGGACTAGCCTGGACAGAGTCCTGACCTGAATGCTACAGAACACCTTTGGGATGTTTTGGAAGCTGACTTGATGCCAGGCCTCACTGACCGACATCGATACCTCTCCTCAGTGCAGCACTCCGTGAAGAATGGGCTGTCATTTCCCAAGAAACCTTCCAGCATCTGATTGAACGTATGCTTGCGAGAGTGGAAGCTGCCATCAAGGCCAAGGGTGAGACAACACCATATTGAAGTCCAGCATTACCCATGAAGGGTGCCACGAACTTTTAAGTCATTTCCAGCCAGGTGTCCAGATACTTTTGATGACAGTGTACGTCCGTCTTGCAAGTATTGCCAATAATCCAGTGCGTTCGTGTCTGTATCACGGTATGTGTAATAGACCGTCATACCCGTGACCCAAGCCACCGCGTTCGTCTTATGACGCGGAAAATACGTTTTCTCCATAAAAAACAAAATGTGTGAAGAAATTTCTGTGTGTATAGCGCGCCGCTGGAGCTCTATGATCTTCCTTGCTCCAGATGTCCAGTGCCGCGCCGCAGACCAACCGGTGGTCATCCGTGTCAAGCATGCCGCATCGTTGATAAATGGGCGAATCCACCATAAGAATAACGTGTTTCTTATCATTTGTCGGGTACTTCCGGTTCATGACAATGTACCATGTCGACCTGGCTGATGTTGGAAGATGAGAGTGGTGAACTGTGCGCCACACCACTCTCCAGTTAACGACAGGATGTTTCTGTTCCTCCTTATTCCGGGCAATCCTTCGAAGAAGCAGATTGTGCACGTCGTTCTATGTCGGCGGTCGGGACGTCGGCAAACGGGCCCGAACGTAATTGCGTTCAACGATGAATGTCCTCACGTGCGTTAACGAGGGCGATATACACTGATTAGCCAATACATTATGAGCCGGCCGTGGTGGTCTCGCGGTTCTAGGCGCGCAGTCCGGAACCGTGCGACTGCTACTGTCGCAGGTTCGAATCCTGCCTCGGGCATGGATGTGTGTGATGTCCTTAGGTTAGTTAGGTTTAAGTAGTTCTAAGTTCTAGGGGACTGATGACCACAGCAGTTGAGTCCCATAGTGCTCAGAGCCATTTGACCCAATACATTATGACCACTGTCTACCGCAACGTCTGATGCCGCCTGGTGGTTTCGCGATCACGTGAGCGGTAAAAGAACTGTGTAAGCGGAGCACATACGCACGGGGTATCACGATAGTGAAGATATGGGCTGCTAATGGAGAAATCCATTGAGATAAGCGACTGACAAAGGGCAGATTATTATTACGCAGAGCCTGTGACCGATTATCTCGAAAACGGCAGAGGTGGTCGAATGTTCACGTGCTACTGTCGTGAGCATCTACAGAAAGAGGTAGGACGACAGTGAAACTACCACTAGGCGCTATATGGTTGGACGCTCACGACTCTTCACAGAACATGGGATTCTGAGGCTTGTCTGCTCTGTAAAGTAGGATAGATGGTGATCTGTGGCATCTCTGCCAGAAGAGCAGAATGCTGGTGCACGCACAAGTGTTTCGGAGCACACCATTCATCGTAGAGTGCGGAACGCGGAGTTCCGCAGCAGGCCTCGCCTACATCTTCACATGTTGACCCAACGACATATTCAATTACGATTGCAGTGGTCACGGGACTATGGGATTCGACCGTCGATCGATGGAAACATGTCGGCCTTTCCAGTGAATCACATTTTTGCTGCACTAGGTCGATACTCTATTCCACCAATGCCGTCATCGAAGTGAACGGCCCGGAAGGAAGCTGGTGAGAGTAGTATTAGCTATGCGAGACATTCTCCTGCGCTTGCATCGGACCTGTGGTAGTAATCGAAGACACGTTGACAGCTGCGAACCTCCTGCATCCCTTCATGTTTGATGTTTCTCCAGACGGTGATGTCATCTTTCAGCACTATAGTTGTCCCTGCCTCGGAACCAGAACAGTACTACAGTGCTTTGAGGAACATAGTGAACTCACGTTGATGTCTCGGCCACCAAATTCGTCTGATGGAAATCCTATGGAACTCATCCAGATCGCTATCGGGCGCCGTCACATAGTATGCAAATGAGCTGCCCGTTATTTACGCGAATTACATGACTTGTGCGTAGACAGCTAATGCCACATCCTTCCACAAACCTATCAACTGTCGGATCCCTGATACGCAGAATCAGTGATGTATTTTGTTCTAAAGACGGACAAAGAAGTTATTAAGCAGGAGGCCATAATGTTTTGGCTCACCAGTTTATGGCCGACACTGACCGGAGGAAGACGCGATGGCAGTAGTCTTTCTTCGACGAGTACCTTCATAAATGAGTGATGCTTATATATAAAACATTCTCGGTATTCTTGCCGCGTCAGTTCTGGGTAAAATCTCGAGCTTTCGACGATTACCTCCATCGTCATCGTCAGGAGCTGACTGTCTTCACTGCTGCTGTGGTAACCTCTATATAGCCCGAAGACGGCTTCTGATTGGTCGGCTTGTGATTGGTCGGCGATTCCGTACTGCTGTCGCAGACGATGTCACTGTGTGCGCCGGTGGCGCCACTGCTTCCGTTTGCACGCAAACCTTTGACGGAACGTCTCTGCTGCTTCTCTGCATCAAGCGCACGTTTCCATGCACAGCTCAGATGATATCCGCTACCGCGCTTAAAGTTCTTTTGGCACATTCTTATTTCAACAGCCTCCTTAATAACAGAATCCCAGTACGTGGAGGCATGGGACAGAATTTTAGTTTCATCGAACAATATTTTATGTTTGCTCGTGAGGCTTTGCTCCGCAATTGCCGATTTATCCAGTTCTCTATTTTTAATATGGTGTTGGTGTTTTGCACAGCGGTCGGAAACGGAACGAATCGTCTGACCTATATAATTGCTTCAACACTCGCCTCCCGCGAGACCCACATACTCACCTTATATGTCCACACGCTACATTCGTAGTGTCTCACCAACACACTCATCACTCGTGGAAGACATTCTTACCAAGTTCCGTAAGAGTTCGGGGAATATGTGTGCATCCGCACAGAAGAAGGAGGTCATGGCCGGTATTGCCAGAACTATATACTTATATGAATATGGTGTCTGTTCTTTCGGACGTTACTAAACAGACTAGAATGCCAGACCGTCCATTTGACTGGGGAATACCAAGCAGGCTTCCGTTAAGGGCGGTCGTGTGCGGAGCAAATTTGGAACCTGAAAATGATTTTACAACAAACAGAACCTTATTACTTTGTCGACTTTAAAAAGGCGTACGACTCTATCGACCGGAAAACTAACAAGACCTCGAAAGTAAAGTTCTGTGGGGAACTTTCAGAGCCCTTTGAAATTCGTACAGGTGTCCGACAAGGCGATGGCCTCTCACCTATCCATTTCAGTCTAGTGTTAGATAAGGTAATAAAAGAATGGGAAATATCACAACAGGGGATAACCTTAGGAAACCTACAGATTAAATGCCTAGCTTATGCAGACGATTTGGCGATTGTCACGAAAGGTATAAACGAAACAAAAGAAGATATTGAAAAACAACACGAAATCGCTTCCAAAACTGGACTACAGATCTCTTGCGAAAAGACACAGTTTATGAGCACAAAGAAACTCTCATCTATGAACACAAAGTACGGCACGATTTACAAAACGGCAAACTTCAAATATCTTGGTGAAACACTACAAATGAACGGACATAACAGAGGCTCAAATGAAGAAAGAAAAACTAAACTGGACAAGGCATACAAAGTAGTGCGGAATCATTACAACAAGAAGTCTATCTCACAAAAAGCCAAAATACGCTACTACGACACGGTGGTGCTCCCCGTAGCACTGTATGCAGCAGAGACCACACTAATCCTACGGCATATACGTTTCAGACAACTAGAAAAAGTAGAACGGAAAATACTTGGGAAAATATTTGGCCCAACTAACAGCAACGGAATATGGATCAAGAAACCTATAGAGGAACCATACAAACATACGGAGACAATCACAGAAAAGATTAGAAAACGCAGACTGCTAGTCTATAGACACCTATACAGAATGCCATCGCACAGACTGACCAAACAGATCTTTGACTGGGTCACTATTAGAAACAACGAATGGGTGGCAGAAGTAAAAAACGGCCTGAACCAACTCAGCATCACACCAGACACAATAATCGACAGAATACAATTCAGAAACATCATTAAGAAAAGTAATCTCCACGAGATACACTGTGACAAACGAACAGGCGTAAAATGGACCGACGAACGCAAACAAGATCACAGCCGGAAGATGAAAGAAATATGGACAACAAAAAAGGCAACCAAGATGAGGCCGAAGACACGAGGCCGACAAGAAGCATCGACAGAGGATCGGAAACAGAAACACAGTGAGCGAATGAGGGAAGTTTGGGCAGCGAGGAAGGCAGCAAAAGGAATTGGCCATGTAGTTTAGTCTAACTGCGCTCTTTAAGGGCAAAACACCAATAATAATAATAATAATAATAATAATAATAATAATAATAATAATAATAACATATATACACATACATATCAAAAAAAGTTTAGCATCACCCTGGTTCCTGGAACTCCAGCAGATAACGTTGACTGGATATTGGATCACAGACACAGTCCATTTGACTGTTCAAAGATGACACTAAACCCGCACAAAGATATAAAAAAGCATGCATGAGCAGCGCCTATTAGACGGAGGGGGTCCGACAGCCGATCAGTTCCAGACATTCCACCAGGAAGGAGGTACACGGCTCGTGTTGTCTGTAGATCAACAATGCCTAGACGGTCAATACCGCGGTTCGACCGCGTCCGCATGGTTACTTTGGACCAGGAACGCCTCTCAACAAGGGAAGTGCCCAGGCGTCTCTGAGTGAACCAAAGCGATGTTGTTCGAACAGGGAAGAGATACAGAGAGACAGGAACGGTCGATGACATGCCTCACTCAGGCCGCCCAAGGGCTACTACTGCAGTGGATGACCGCTACCTACGGATTGTGGCTCGGAGGAACCCTGACAGTAATGCCACCATGTTAAATAATGCTTTTCGTGCAGCCACAGGACGTCGTGTTACGACTCAAAATGTGTGCAATATGCTGCATGATGCGCAACTTCATTCTCGACGTCCATGGCGTGCTCCATCTTCGCAACCACGACACCATGCAGTGCGGTACAGATGGGCCCAACAACATACCGAAGTGACCGCTCAGGATTGGCATCACGTTCTCTTCACCGAATGAGTGTCGCATATGCCTTCAACCAGGAAATCGTCGGAGACGTGTTTGGAGGGAACCCGGTCAGGCTGAACGCCTTAGACACACTGTCCAGCGAGTGCAGATAGGTGGAGGTTCCCTGCTGTTTTGGGGTGGCATTATGTGGGGCCGACATACGCCGCTGGTGGTCATGGAAAGCGCCGTAACGGCTGTACGATACGTGAATGCCATCCTACGACCGATAGTGCAACCATATTGGCATCATATTGGAGAGGCCTTTGTCTTCATGGACGACAATTCGCGCCCCCCATCATGTATATCAATTACTTCGTTCAGGATAACGCCATCGCTCGACTAGAGTGGCCATCATGTTTTCCAGACATGAACACTATCGAACGTGCCTGGGATAGAGTGAAAAGGTCTGTTTATGGACGACGTGATGCACCAACCACTCTGAGGTATCTACGCCGAATCGCCGTTGAGCAGTGGGACAATCTGGACTAACAGTGCCTTGATGAACTTCTAGACTGTGTGCCACGACGAATGCATCAATGCATGAGGACGTGCTACTGGGTATTAGAGGTACTGGTGTGTACAGCAGTCTGGACCTCCACCTTTGAAGGCCTCGCTGTACAACATGCAAAGTGTAGTTTCCATGAGCAATAAAAAGAGCGGAAATGATGTTTAGATTGATCTCTATTCCAATTTTCTGTACAGGTTCTGGAAATCTCGGAACCGGGATAAGGCAAAACTTTTTTTTATGTGTGTAGTATTCTTAATTGACAGTTGCCTTAGGCTCCAAGACAACCAAAACAACCACACCCTGCCTACCCCAGAAGACTGTGCCAATCACTTTGCTTCAGGTGACTGTGTTTTGAACGTCTTTTTTCACATATTAGAAACAGTTACATTATTCACTGAAGAGCCAAAGAAACTGCTAAACCTGCCTAATATCGTGTAGGGCCCCTGCGAGCATGCAGAAGTGCCGCAGCACGACGTGGCATGGACTTGACTAATGTCTGAAGTAATGCTGGAGGGAACTGTCGCCAAGACTCCAGCAGGACTGTCCATAAATCAGCGAGAGTGCGGTGGGGGTGGAGCACAGCACGTTGCAAGGCAGCCTAGATATGCTCAATAACGATTATGTCTGGGGAGTTTCGTGACCAGCGGAAGTGTTTAAACTCAGAAGAGTGTTCCTGGAGCCACTCTGTAGCAATTCTGGACGTGTGGTGTGTCGCATTGTCCTGCTGGAATTGCCCAAGTCCATCGGAATCCACATTGAACATGAATGGATGCAGGTGATCAGACAGGATGCTTACGTAAATGTCACCCGCCGGAGTGGTATCTAGACGTTTCAGGAGTCCCGGATCACTCCAAATGCACATGTTCCACACCATTACAGTGTCTCTGCCAGCTTGAACAGTCCCCTGCTGACATACAGGGTCCATCCGCTAGATGCAATTTGAAACGGGTCTTGTCCGACCAGGCAACATGTTTCCAGTCATGAACAGTCCAGTGTCGGTGTTGACGGGCCCAGGCGATGTGTAAAGCTTTGTGTCGTGCATTCATCAACGGTACACGAGTGGGCCTTCGGCTCCGAAAACCCATATCGATGATGATTCGTCGAATGGTTCGCACGCTGACACTTTTTGATGGCCCAGAATTGAAATCTGCAGCAGTTTGCGAAAGGGTTGCACTTCTGTCACGTTGAACCATTATCTTCAGTTGTTGCTGGTCGTGTTTTTGCAGGATCTTTTTCCGGCCGCAGCGATGTCGGAGAATTTATGTTTTACCGGATTCCTGATATTCACGGTACACTCGTGAAATGGTGGTACGGGAAAATCCCCACTTCATCGCTGCCTCGGAGTTGCTGTGTCCCATCGCACGTGCGCCGACTATAACGTTCAAACTCACTTAAATCTCGATAACCTGCCATTGCAGCAGCAGTAACCGATCTAACATCTGCGCCAGACGAATTTTGTCACATATGGGCGTTGCCGACTGCAGCGCTGTATTTTGCCTCCTTACATATCTCTGTATTTGAATACGCATGCCTATACCAGTTTCTTTGGCGCTTCAGTGTATATGCCTATATCGTTCTCCGAATATTGACATTTTCTTATCACTGCTGTCATGGTCTGACGCTGCAGAAGCCCGTGCGATTTGTAGAACAAAGGCGAAGCTGGCTGATTTTGGGGAGTGGACCAAACAGCGAGTTCATCGGTCCCATCGGATTAGGACAGGATGGGGAACGAAGTCGGCCGTGCCCTTTCAAAGGAACCGTCTTAGCATTTGGCTGAAGCGGTTTAGGAAAATCACAGAAAACCTAAATCATGATGGCCGTCGTCCTCCCGAATGCGAGTTCAATGTGCTAACCCCTGTGGCGCCTCGCTCGGCCGCATATAGAACACTAGTGCGACCTATTCTTAAGTGCTGCTCAAGTGATTGGGACCCCGAGCAGGTGTGATTAAAGGAAGAAAACGAAGCAATTAAGAGACGTGCTGCTAGATTTGTTACGGGTAGCTTGGATCAACACACGGGTGTTCTGGAAATGCTCCGAGATCATAAATCTGAGGGAAGGCGACATTATTTTATTGAGAAAGTTTAGAGAACAGGCGTTTGAGTCAGGCCGCAGAACTATCCTACATCCACCAACGTAGTTTCCTTGTAAGGACTGCAGAGATAAGATAACTCCGGGTTTCACAGAGGCATATAGACAGGTTGTTACCCCTCACTCAGTTTTCGAGTGGTACAGGAGAGGTAACGTCTAGCAGGGCTACAAACTACTCTCCGCCATTATCCGTATGGCAGCTTGCAGATTATTTATTTAGATGTATGTAGGGATGTAGAAATACAGGGTGATTTTTTTCACCGTGTACATACTCCAGGAATTGATCGACGTGAGCATACATAACAAAAAAGGTCTAATGAACTTATCTCAGGAAATGCATGGTTTCCACGCTAGAGACCATTTATTCAGTCATACACTGTTACAGAGACTGCGGTCTAATACGCGCTGTACCATGCACCCACAGTTACAGTATGTGTTGAAAATGGTTTCCACGTGGGTCAAAGAATGCGTGTACGCGCCGTAACATGATTTGTCTCACACATTTACATCGGATAGACTGCATCCGAATAGTGTCAAAGGAAGCATGAATACGCTGATTCAGTATCTCCACATCTGGAATGGGCTCTGCATACATGATACTTTTGAGATGGCCCCATAACCAGAAATAGCGCGGGTTGAGGTCCGGTGAACGAAAAGGCCGTTTAACTGGACCCCTCATCCAATCCATCGACCAGGGAAGAAACGACTGAGATGCGTCCGGAGCTTAACGACGAAGTGGGATGTAGTACTATCATATAGCAGCTGCATATCCCTTCGAATCATCAGTGGCACTTCTTCCAGCAGGGGAGACAGAGTCAACCGCAACAAACGCCTACACTTCCGGCTTGTTAGGCGACGTGGAGGAAAGGCTTGTCCCAAAATACGGTCGCCAATTATCCTGGCCCACACATTCCGGCTACACTGATGCTGATGATTCGCTGTCACATTACCATAGGGTTCTGCATACTATCCCACAGATGACTACTATGAAAGTTGAAGATACCACTCTGCGTGAAGGTGGCCTCATCTGTGAATAGGATGGGTGACACAAATCCCGGAATCGTGGTTGCCTGGTGGAGAAAGCAGTGACAAAACTGCTCCCACTGTGGAAAGTCTGTCGCAAGCAAGCCCTGCACACAGCCCGACTGGTTGGCCCTGCGATCTAACGAACGGCTTTCCGGGCGGGAAGGAGCGCCCAGCGGATTTGTGTTGAGGTCCGGTGAAACGGCCAGTATATGGATGGTTTTTAGGCCGTTTTCCATCTGCCTCGGCGAATGCGGGCTGGTTCCCCTTATTCCGCCTCAGTTACACTATGTCGGCGATTGCTGCGCAAAAAAGTTCTCCATGTACGCATACACCACCATTACTCTACCACGCAAACATAGGGGTTACACTCGTCTGGTGTGAGACGTCCCCTGGGGGGTTCACGAGGGGCCGAACCGCACAATAACCCTGGGATCGGTGTGGGGCGGCGGAGGGGTGAAGTGGACTGCGGTAGTCGTCGTGGGGTTGTGGACCACTGCAGCTACGGCGGGGATGGAGCCCCTACGTCGTTTCTAGGTCCCCGGTTAACATACATACATACAAGCCCTGCACACAGTAAATGATAAGCGTTGTAACAATTGTCATGGAGAATGTTCCACATGGTCGTCTGGTTCACCCCATACTGGCGGGCAGACTGCCTGGTACTGACACAGCGGTCGCCTTCCACAATGTTAATCACATTTTCCTCCAAGTCTGGTGCCCGAACATTTCTGGTACGTCCTTCATGATTTCCTGCTTCCTGAAACGACCCTTGCTGCCTGCCGTCCGTTGCCATTTGCCTCTCTGTAAGTAAACACCATGTCGGCAACCTCTCGATTCGAATAAGGAACCATCGTGTACAACGCTGTATTATGATCACTATAAGGTAGGTCAGCAGGAGAAGTGAATTGGGCACAAGATTACCAATTACTATGGCAACAGAGGGCCCTAGGGCATGGTGTATGAGGGACAGCTCCAACCTCTAGGAGGAAACTATGCATACTGAACTGTGGCTGCGTGGTACATCGAGTATTGGGCCGCAGTCTCTGTAACAATGTATGATTGAGTAAATGGTCTCTAGCACGGAAACCATGCATTTTGGACATAAGTTCAGTCGCCCTTTTTTGTTCCGTATCGTCCTCTCATCGATCAGTCCCTAGAGTTCATACACGGTGGACAAAATAACCGTGTAGATGATAAAACTGAGGAGAAAAGATCTTCATAGCGAAACTTGATTAACCGAGGGAATAATTTGGTTGTCCACATGTTGGGTTGTGAGGGAATAGATACTTTTTCACTGTAGGGAAGTATTGCGGGGGGGGGGGGGGGGGGTAAAAATTGTAGGAGAACAAGACCTGTATACAGTAAGCAGATTCAAATGCATGTCAACTGAGATGACAAAAGTGATGGGCTCCCTACTAATATCGTGTTGGGGCTCCCTTTTGCCCGACTTCGTGCAGCAACACGACATAAGATGGACTCAACAAGTCGTTAGAAGTCCCCTGCAGAAATATTGAGACGTGCTGCCTCTATAGCCGCCCATAACTGAGAAAGTGTTGCCGGTGCAGGATTTTGTGCACGAACTGACTACCGATTATGTCTCGTAAATGTTCGATGGGATTCACGTCGTGTGTCTGGTGATGTTGGTGGCCAAATCAATCGCCCGAATTGTGCAGAATGTTCTTCAAACCCGTCGTGAACAATTGTGACCCAGTGACGTGGTGCATTGTCTTCTACGAGGGTGAGTCAAATGAAAATATTTTTTTAAAATATTATTTATTGTGCAGAAGTGGTACAAAGCTGTATCACTTTACAACATAATCTCCCTCACGCTCAATGCAAGTCCTCCAGCGCTTACAAAGTGCATAAATTCCTTTAGAAAAAAATTCTTTTGGTAATCCACGCAACCACTCATACACCGCGTGGCGTACCTCCTCATCAGAATGGAATTTCTTTCCCCCCATTCCGTCTGAGTGGTCCAAACGTATGGAAATCACTTGGGGCAAGGTCTGGTGAGTATTGTGAATGACGAAGACACTCAAAATGCAGGTCTGTGATTGTTGCAACTGTTGTACGGGCAGTGTGGGGCCTTGCATTGTCATGTAGCAAAAGGACACCTTTGATTTGATTGCAGGCCGCAGACGATTTTTTAAGAGATCTGTGTATGATGCACTGGTGACAGTGGTCCCTCTAGGCATGTAATGCTCCAAAATGACGCCTTTTTCGTCCCAAAAGTTAGCGTAACCTTCCCTGCTGATGGTTCTGTTCGAAAGTTCTTTGGTTTTGGTGATGAGGAATGGCGTCATTCATTGCTCGCTCTCTTCGTTTGCTGTTGGTGGAAGTGAACCCAGGTTTCGTCCCCAGTAACGATTTTTGCAAGGGAGCCATCACCTTCTCGTTCAAAGAGCCGAAGAAGCTCTTCACAAGCATCAACACGAAATTCTCTTGTTTCAGGAGTCAGCTGCTGTGGCACCCATTTTGCAGACACTTTGTGAAACTGGAGCACATCATGCACAATGTAGTGCGCTGACCCAAGACTAATCTGTAAACATGCTGCAGTGTCATTCAGTGTGACTCGGCGGCTTTCCTTCATTATGTCTTCAACTGCTGCAATATTCTGAGGAGTCACAACTCTTTGTGCCCGACCTGGACGAGGAGCATCTTCCACTGAAGTCACAACATTTGCGAACTTCCTACTCCATTCATAGACTTGCTGCTGTGACAAACACCCATCACCGTACTGAACCTTCATTCTTCGATGAATTTAAATAGGTTTCACACCTTCATTACGCTAAAACCTAATAACAGAACGCTGTTCTTCCCTGGTGCTAGTCGCAAGTGGGGCGGCCATCTTTATACGGATACTGCGACGGTATGTGTACATATGCACTATGCTGCCACCTACAGGCCATTCTGAGCGCTGTTTGTAGCATGCTGACCAACTTACAGGATAACGGCGCGAAATTTCGATTTGTTATTACAAATTTAAGGTTTTCATTTGACTCACCCTCGTATAAAAATTCCATCGTTGTTTGGAAAAATGAAGTCTATGAACACCTGAGCACAGATGACAGCTTCATTTTTTGTCTTTGTTTTTATTTCGTGCCCGTGCGCTGGGCAGGGCTGGTGGGGAACTGACAGTGGTACTGCTCTTCAGCCAGGAAACAGATGGCGGAGACATATACACTGAATTTAAAACTTTTTAAAGGCAAAACTAAAATCGAAGTTTTGAGGTATATGGTGGATGACTTTTTGCATTGGTAGTTAAAAATAGTAATAATAAAAGGTAAAATGAAGCACAATAAGTGCACATTTAAAACATTTTGGCAAAACACTGAATATAAAAGACGAACTTTCGTGTCACTGTAAATTGGAAGGACCTGCCACGGGATAGCGAATTAGTTGTTGACAGGGAGAAGGTTGCCTGGTGAAGAGAGTAGAAATGTCGTGGTATGAGGATGGAGGACTGTTGCATTGCAGCGACTGGGTAGGTGTGGCTGTTGAGGTGGAGTAGAGAGGTAATTTGGAAAAGAGGGGTTGGGGAAACAAAGACGGAAGCGAAAAATACGAATAATAATATGTGGGGAGAGGAAGCCCTAATAAGGTGGATTGTCTGGAGTGGGCCTGTAGGTGGTAGCAGGAGCAAATGTTGGGGTGGAGATCATGATCTGGGATGGGGAGACGGCTGAAGGTTTTTTTGGGAGGGCATGTGGAGGGTGTGTACGTGGAGGATTGGTGGAATGTGTCGGTAAAGGCGTGGCAACGTATGAGGATTGGAAAGCAGAAGGTAAACGAGAGGATTACTTTGGAGTCGAGTCTGTGGATGGTGTTTATTGTTGGGAGATGCTCAGTGTGAGTGAGGAGAGGCGGGATTGTGATGAGCTGATAAAGGATGCTTGTGTGGGAAGGAAAACGACTGGCTGCGGTGGTCTCGCGGTTCTAGGCGCGCAGTCCGGAACTGTGCGACTGCTACGGTCGCAGGTTCGAATCCTGCCTCGGGCATGGATGTGTGTGATGTCCTTAGGTTAGTTAGGTTTAAGTAGTTCTAAGTTCTAGGGGACTGATAACCACAGCAGTTGAGTCCCATAGTGCTCAGAGCCATTTTTTTTAAAACGACTGCAGAAATCGAGGTGGAGTACATGGAGGTAGAGGATCTGGATGGACTTGTAAAATTTGGAAGAGGCAGATATCCACGCAACAGCTGCATAACAAAGGATGGGGCGGATTAGGGATTTGTACGTGTGAAGGACAGTGGAAGGGTGGAGTCCGTACATGTTCAGCCAGTTAGTGATTTGATAGCTGCGACAGTGCACTGTCCTCACATACCTTGTGTAGGCGATACTAGTGCCATCTGTATATTTGCATTCGCTCTTCCATGACTTTTGTCACCTTACTGTAGAGTGCAGTAAGTATGCAGATGTGAAAAGACTTGCACAAGAACGAGTAGCGGGAGGAGCTGTATGAAATCGGTCTTCGGACTGATTATTGCAATAAAAAGAGGTTAAGTTTTGTGTGCTAGAAAAAGCTGAATCGAGTGACAAAAACAACTGAAACGCGTATAGGGTGCAATAATCCCGTCTATTGCACTCTAAGTGACCTTTGGGAAGGCTATAGAATGCCTTCCCAAAGTCAAGGAGCTCAGCATCAACTTGGGCTCCGTTGTCTGTGGCCCTATTGATTTCATGGACGGACAGAGCAAGTTGAGTTTCACAAGATCTCCGTTTGTAGAATGCATGTCGATTCCTATAGAGAAGATTTTCGTGCTGTGAAATAGCCATGATACGTGAGCATGAAACGTGTTCCACAATTCTACAGCAGATTGACGTCAATGATATCGGTCTGTAATTAGAATCCTAACAGATGAAAGCTGAATGTTGCACCAGGATGCGAGGCAGAGCATTGTCCCCGAAAGACAAGGGCCTAGATTCTAATATAGGTGCGACACAGGCTTCATAAACGTGCTGCGTCCTCTATAAAATTGAGGATTCTTTTCGCTGGAGTATTCTTTCCTCATGATAAGAGTGCAGGGAGGTATGCAGGCAGCCTCCGTTGGGTTCTGGAGTTAGGAAAAGATCACTTTAAGATCATAATACCAGTTCGTCAGTGAGACGTTATCATGTATGTGAGATGGTAAGATTGGCAAGAGCGTTATCCACGAAAGGCGAGAGTCGGATGTCTGAGAGTTACTGTTAAAATTAATGGACTGATTGCATGAATTCATGTTGGGAATTGAGGTTATCACCTGATATTGGGATCCGTATCCAGGGAAAAGTGAAGATATTCTCACGACCGTTCTTAGATTTCTTAAAATTGATTTTTGTTGCGCTGACTATGACGCATCTGGAAACTTTCCAGAATGTAACTCCGGTAGCTTACAGATATCGTAGACCTTTTTCCATGCACTTTTGACACTGGCCTTCGCAGATTCGATAACCACAAAGAGAGAAACTGGCGTGTTTCACTTCTATTAATATACACACTCCTTCACAGATAAAATTTGGTACTAAGAGTGGACAGACGGCTACACAGTGCATGACCGAACGCTTGAGACAGGTACAGAGCAAGCGAAAGAGAAAACTGAGTTCTTGCACCCCTTTCTAATGCTAGAGAAAGTTTGTTACTGTCTGTAATAATGTAGAAATATGAATATTAAGTTGTTTACTGTTTGACAGTCGAATGGCTGATTGAAGATTTTGATTATTTTATGTCTCCCTGTAGTTTTCGTGGGACATACACGCTTTTAAGCTTCACTAAAACAAAAGGTAAACAGTATATGGCAGCAGTTGTTTATGGCTTGGCTCTGAGCACTATGGGACTTAACATCTGAGGTCATCAGTCCCCTAGAACTTAGAACTACTTAAACCTAACTAACCTAAAGACATCACACACATCCATGCCCGAGGCAGGATTTGAACCTGCGACCGTAGCAGTCGCGCGGTTCCTGACTGAGCGCCTAGAACCGCCCGGCCACAGCGGCCGGCAGTTGTTTATGGGATGGCTTGCTGCTGTTTCATCGTTGACTGACTCCATGTTAACGACGACAAAGATTAATCTCTCATTTCCCTTATAAACTGAATAGACTGCATTCCATACTTCATCATATGGAATACAGATGAACAACGACTAGCTCCCTTTCTTCACTCTAGCCACATCTCGAATTAGACAACTATGCAAACGCATAAGCTCTTATTTTCCAATTTCCTAAATATATTCCAGTGAATACTAGGATTACCCCCTCAAAGATAATTGCTGCTTTGTTCCCTTATCTTTACACATAGGAATAACAGCTATGCCTCTAACGATCTCTTCTGTACTTCCGCCAACGTTTCGAAAGCGCTTTATAACGATATGATCTCAGTCTTCCTGTGCTGCGAAAACCAGACAGTGGGAAACATCCACAAGAGGTTGAAAAAGGTGTATGGAGATGCTGCTGTCGATCGCAGTACAGTTAGTCAGTGGGCAAGCAGGTTACGTGATGAAAGCTGGCACGGCAATATTGAGGATTGTCCTCGCAGCGGCAGGCCTCGTATTGCACACACTCCAGACAATGTGTGGAGAGTTAACGAATTGGTGACTGCCGACACAAGCATCACTGTGAACGAATTGTCACGCTACATTGGGACAGGGTAAGGAAGTGTTTGCAGAATACTGAAAGTGCTGGCGCTAAAAAAGGTTTGTGTCAGGTGGGTTCCCAGGATGTTGATAGTGGCTCACAAAGAAACAAGATAAACGGTATGCAGCGAACTTTTGGAACAGTACAAGAATGGTGGAGATGAATTGCTTGGAAGAATTGTGACAGGTGATGAAACATGGCTCCATCATTTTTCACCAGAGACGAAGAGGCAATCAATGGAGTGGCATCGTGCAAATTCACCCAAGAAAAAGAAATTCAAAACCACACCTTCTGCTGGAAAAGTTATGACTACGGTGTTTTTCGATTCCGAAGGACTCTTGCTTGTGGACATCATGCCAAGTGGAACCACCACAAATTCTGATGCATATGTGACAACACTGAAGAAACTTCAAGTTCGACTGAGTCGTGTTCGACCACATCGGCAAAAGCAGGATGTTTTGCTGTTGCACGACAATGCACGGCCACATGTCAGTTAAAAAACCACGGAAGCGATCACAAAACTCGGATGGACAACGGTGAAACACTCGCTTTACAGTCCTGACCTGGTTCCATGTGACTATCATCTCTTTGGGAAACTGAAAGACTCTCTTCGTGGAACAAGGTTTGAAGATGATGTGCACGCTGCCAAACAGTGGCTCCAACAGGTTGGTCCAGAATTTTACCGTGCAGGTATACAGGCGCTGTTTCCAAGATGGCGTACGGCAGTTGAGAGGGATGGAAATTATGTGGAGAAATGAAAATATTGTTCCTAAAGGATGTATCTACACACTGTAAAACTTTCAAACATGTAGAATAAAAGATGAATTTAAAAAAAAAGGTAGTGTGCATTTCTTTTGGAGTGACCCTCGTATATACAGTTCTTTGTATTATTCTGAATCTTAGTTTGTATACTAACCATCTCAATAACATATTTTTAGCGTAGGATGGGGTAAGACTGGAGGACACAGGAGAAAGGGGGGGGGGGGAATATGTTCACTACTAGTCTAGAGCGGTATAACACCTTGAGCCGCTTCTGTCTGAATGTCTCAGTGTTCTTTTACTCATGGTCCTGCTGGCGGTAAGATAGTCTCGCCTTCCTTCTGCCTTTGGGCTGACTTACCAGACAGCTACAGGGGACCCAGAGATTACTGCACACACAAAAGGCACTGCAAGAGGAGAAATTCTCTATGTTGTTGTTCTGGGCTTCGGTCTGAAGACCAGTTCGATTCTGTTTACCACTCTAGTCTACCCTGTACTACCCTGTACAACCCTCTTCATCTGTGCATAACTACTGCAGCCTACATCCATTTGAAACTGCTTACTGTACTCAAGCGTTAGTCTCCTACTATTTTGACCACACACGTTTTCATCCATTACCAAACTAAAGATTCGTTTAGGCCTCCAGACGTGTCCTGTCATCCGATTCGTTCTTTTGGTGAAGTTGTACCACCAATTTCTTTTCTCCTCAGTAAGATTCACTACCTCCTCATTAGATATTCGTTCTACCGCATCCAGTATTCATCATTCTTCTATAACATCACTTTTCATTAACTTTTATTCTCTTCTTGTCTTGTATAAATCGATAATAGTGTAAGTTTCACTTTTGTACAAGGCTACACTCCAGGCAAACATATTCAGAAAAGACTTCCTAGTCCTTAAATACACTGCTGGAAAAAAATTTGTACACCTGGAAAGAAGACGTCAGTTTGGTTCTGACGACGGCCTATGCCACCAAGAGGACAGTAGATGTTCTGATAATGCTTTCAACGCCGTCCGCCAACAGATAGCCTAATGGCATAGCTACCAGAGGGCCATCTGTGTCTACCCTTCCATAAGGCATGCTCACAGCCAGAAGGCTCAGTGTGGTGCAGACGTATGAACCGAGCCACAGAGAAGCACATGTGCTTCCTACAGCAAACTGAACGAGTTTGGAAGGGGTCAAATTGTGGCCTTCCGACTGGCGGGATGGTCCTTTCGGAGAACTGCCACACGAGTTGGACGTGCTGCGTCGATTGTGCAACGGTGCTGGTACCAGTGATAACGTGAACATTCTCACACCTGTAGACAAGGGCAGATCGTACAGCTACCACAGCACAGATAAGAGGGCTTGTGAGCCCAGACGTGTTACACGAACTGCTGCAAACCTGTTATTAGCAGTGGAACTATGAGCACACACACTTCTAGCCTGCCTTTCACTCGAGCCACAGCCTCGACGTACACAACTCGACTGGTGCCGTCATAGGATCACTCGGAACATGGAATGGCGCGCCACGGTCTTCAGCAATGAAAGCAGATTCCGCCTGCACGTAAGTGGCGGTCGTTTGCACGTACGATGTGGACCTGGTGAGCGCTGTCTCGTAGAGTGCATTCGCCTAAGACACACTGGCCCCACCCCAGGCTTACGGTTTGGAATGCGATAAGCTACAACTCTCGTTCACCTTTGGTATTTCTGGAGGGGACGCCGGCCAGCACTCGGTACGTGTAGAATGTTGATAGACCCGTTCTTTTGACGCTCTTGTAACAGGAAGTTGGTATTATGTTCCAACAGGATAATGCTCGCTGGCACACTGCCTGTGAAACTCGACATGCTCTGCTAGACGTGCAGAACATCCCTGGCCATCACGATTTCCGGACTTGGCTCCAATCGGGCACGTGTGGGATGTGATGTGACGGGAAGTGACTCGGACTTACCAGCCAACAACTCTTACAGAACTGCGTGAACAGATCAAATAATTGTGGCGTAACGTATCCCAGCACAATATCGCCATCGGATGCCAGAGTCAGCGCCTGTGGAGGCTACACCACCAACTAATATGGATATTTCAGAGTGGGTCGACACGTGGTACCTCAGAATGGCTTGTGTTACTGATCTGTAAATGTAAATATTTTATGTACTCCGTATGCACAGTTGCAACAGTAAACTGTGAGCAGACTGTAAACCTCTAAAAGGGTGTACTAATTTATTTCTGAAATGCCTTTCTTGCTGCCGGCCGGTGTAGCCGTGCGGTTCTAGGCGCTGCAGTCTGGAAGCGCGTGACCGCTACGGTCGCAGGTTCGAATCCTGCCTCGGGCATGGATGTGTGTGATGTCCTTACGTTAGTTAGGTTTAAGTAGTTCTAAGTTCTACGGGACTGATGACCACAGATGTTAAGTCCCATAGTGCTCAGAGACATTTGAACCATTTCAACCTTTCTTGCTATATGCAGTCTGCGTTTCATAGCCTCTCAATTTCGGCCATGGTCAGTTAGTTTTGTGCCCAAGTAGTAAAGCTCATAGACTACTGTTAGAAACCCATTTTGTATTGTCCTTTCTTTCAGCACTATGGTTCTCAGCCTTCTTTTGTTCACGGCACACTGTAAAACATCGCAAGTTCTCGCGGCACACTGACTGATGAATCGTCAACAGTGAGAGGGAGCTAACACGCAAGTCAACAACAGTATGAGACTGTACAGCTTGTTTTCAGCAGTCAATTTTTTTATTGGCCCTCAGTCCTAACACAGTCGGTGAGATATTGTGAGCCTGATTCTTAATTACACACATGTATGCATTGCCTGTTAATGAATTAACTTTTCTAACTTTTCACTATGGATACTGATATGATCAACAGACAAGAAATTTAAAATGACTGTCACAAACAAATCATAGTAACAAAATAGAAAACGAATCGTTTCCAGAAATAAGTCTTGTAAAAGCAGTGAAACGTACTGGAACATTTCGTAAGAACCAAGAGAATTACTTAAACTTCGGATTTACGTGCAGTGGTCCTGAAAACAGTCTATCACCCTTGTGATATGTGGAGAAAAATTAAGCAATAAATCCGAGATCCCTAGTACGTTGAAAAGACATTTGAACAGCTAACATGGTCACTTCTGTGGGAAAAGCAGAAAATCGGTCCAAAGCTACGGTACAGAGAGCACCTACACTGACGGGAAACTATCACAGTACCAAGAAGTAGTTGTGCGACACAAAAGTAAGTTGGTAGGCCTGTTTCTGCGACAGAAAGATGATGGCTATTCAGATTTCTCGCCACTCGCACAAGAGTGGCGCTAGTAGCACCACTATGAGAATGCAAACCAGGTTTTCTTCAGATACTCGCTGTACCGGTCGTGAGCGATAGTTACCTTTGAGATTGGTGAGTTGATGTTAGTCAAGAATGCCTTTAAGGCGACAAAGACACCATTATCAGCACCTCACTGAGTTTGAACGAGGTCGTGTAATAGGGGTACGAGAAGCTGGGTGTCACTTCTGCAATATTGCAGAAAGACTTGCCAGGAATATAACGACGTTACATGACTGCCGACAGCGGTCGTCACGAGAATGTATAGTCGCAAGAGACCGGACTCTGGACGCCCACTTGGCACTACCGAGAGGGAAGATCAAGGCGTTCAGCGTCTGGCTCTGCAGCTGCAGGCTGTGATGGCTTCAGGCTGCAGTGGATGGGCACCACTGTTGTGGGCTGGCCGTGGGGATCTAACGGACGTCCAGCACGCCAGAGTCCTCCGATCGGTCCTCACCGGTCGCCAACCCAGTTACTGCTCGCACTGAGGCTGGCCCTTCACCTGTGGTCGAGTGGGAGGTCGCCCTGGGGCGAAGAAGGCGGAGAAAGACTTCCCAGGCGGCCGCACGTAAGGCCTCCCTGGTTAATCTGACAAGCAGGTTGCAGGTGCTGTCCGTGGCTGACACTGTCTCTGAGCCAGATGCTGTCGCCTGTCCTTTTTCAGAGGAAACCACTCAGCCTGCAACATCCAGGCGATTGCAGAGGGTGGGATTATTGGCAGTTGGGAGCTCCAACGTTAGGGGCGTTATGGGGCCCCTTAGCGACTTGACTGACAAGAAGGGTAAGAAAACCAATGTGCACTCCATGTGCATACCGGGTGGAGTCATTCCAGATGTGGAATGGGTCCTCCTGGATGCCATGAAGAGCACAGGGTGTAGCTAACTGCAGGTGGTTGCTCACGTCGGTACCAATGATGTGTGTCGCTTTGGATCAGAAGAGATTCTCTCTGGTATCGAGCGTTTAACAGAAGTGGTAAAGGCTGCCAGTCTTGCTTGCAAGATGGAAGCAGAGCTGACCATTTGCAGCATAGTCGACAGGACCGATACCGGACCTCTGGTACAGAGCCGAGTGGAGGGTCTGAATCAGAGGCTCAGACGGTTCTGCGACCGTGTAGGCTGCAGATTCCTTGACTTGCGCCAAAGGGTGGTTGGGTTTCGGGTTCCGCTGAATAGGTCAGGTGTCCACTATAAGCAGGAGGAGACTACACGGATAGAAGGAGCTGTATGGCGTGGACTGGGCGTTTTTTTTTTTTTTTTTTAGGTTAGAGGGTCTCGGGAAAACACAAGAAGGGATTCAGTCACAAATGGTGCGGGCTGAACACAGGAAGAACGTAGATACAGGAACCATTGGTATAACAGTTGTACATTGACGTAGCTGTGTTGGGAAAGTACCAGAGCTCCAAGCGCCAACAGAAAGCACTGATGCTCAAATTGTTATAGGCACTGAAAGCTGGCTAAAGCCGGATATAAGCTCAGCCGAAATTTTTGCGAACAACCTAACGGTGTTGCTAAAGGATAGGCTAAACACGGTTGGCGGTGGCGTGTTTGTTGCCGTCAGAAGTAGTTTATCTTGTCGCGAAATTGATTCCTGTGAGTTAATATGGGCAGAGGTCATTGTTGGCAACCGGAATAAAACAATAATTTGATCCTTTTACCGACCTCCCAATTCAGATGTTACAGTTGCTGAAAGGTTCAAAGAAAACTAGAGTTTGATTTCAAACACATACCCGACTCATACGATAATAGTTGGCGGTGATTTTAATCTACCCTCGATATGTTGGCGAAAATACATGTTTAATTCCGGAGGTACGCATAAAATATCATCCGAAAGTGTGCTAAACGCATTCTCTGAAAATTATTTCGAGCAGTTAGTTCATGAGCCCATGCGAATAGTAAACGGTTGTGAAAACACACTTGACCTCTTAGCAACAAATAATCCTGAGTTAATAACGAGCATCAAAACCGAATCAGGGATTAGTGATCACAGATATGTCGTAGTGAGACTGAATACTGTAATCCCCAAATCCTCGAAAAATAAGCGAAAAATATACCTATTCAAAAAAGCAGCTAAAAATTCACTTGACGCCTTCCTAAGAGACAATCTCCACTCATTCCAAATTCATAATGTAAGTGTAGACCAGATGTGGCTTAGATTCAAAGAAATAGTATCGGCAGCAATTGAGAGATTTATACCAAATAAATTAACAGACGTCGGTGCTGATCCTCCTTGGTACACCAAACTGGTTAGAACTCTGTTGCAGAAACAACGAAACAAACATGCCAAATTTAAACAGACACAAAATCCCCAAGATTGGCGATCTTTTACAGATGCTCGAAGTTTAGCCCGGACTTTAGTGCGAGATGCCTATAACAGTTTCCACAACGAAACTGTCTCGAAACCTGGCAGAAAATCCAAAGAGATTCTGGTCGTATGTGAAGTATGCTAGCGGCAAGAAACAATTAATGCCTTCTCTGCGCGGTAGCAATGGAGATACTATCGAAGACAGTGCTGCCAAAGCAGATTTACTAGAAACAGCCTTCCGAATTGGCTTCACAAAAGAAGACGAAGTAAATATTCCAGAATTCGAATCGAGAACAGCTGCCAACATGAGTAACGTAGAAGTAAATATCCTCGGAGTAGTGAAGCAACTCAAATCAGTTAATAAAAGCTAGTCTTCTGGCCCAGACTGTATACCAATTAGGTTCCTTTCGGAGTATGCTGATTCATTCGCTCCATACTTAACAATCATATACAACCGTTCGCTCGACGAAAGATCCGTACCCAAAGACTGGAAAGTTGCACAGGTCACACCAATATTCAAGAAAGGTAGTAGGAGTAATCCACTAAATTACATTCCCATATCGTTAACGTCGATATGCAGCAGGATTTTAGAACATATATCGTGTTCTAACATTATGAATTACCTCGAAGAAAATGGTCTATTGACACACAGTCAACATGGGTTTAGAAAACATCGTTCCTGTGGAACACAACTAGCTCTTGATTCACATGAAGTGTTGAGTGCTATTGACAAGGGATTTCAGATCGATTCCGTATTTCAGGATTTCTAGAAGGCTTTTGACACTGTACCACACAAGCGGCTCGTGGTAAAATTGCGTGCTTGTGGAACATCGTCTCAGTTATGTGACTGGATTTGTGATTTCCCGTCAGAGAGGTCTCACAGTTCGTAGTAATTGACGGTAAGGCATCGAGTAAATCAGAAGTGATTTCTGGCGTTCCCCAAGGGAGTGTCATAGGCCCTTTGCTGTTCCTTATCTATATAAACGATTTGGGAGACAATCTGAGCAGCCGTCTTAGGTTGTTTGCAGACGTCTCTGTCGTTTATCGACTAATAGTCATCAGAAGATCAAAACAAACTGCAAAAAGATTTAGAAAAGATATCTGTATGGTGCGAAAAGTGGCAGTTGACCCTAAATAACGAAAAGTGTGAGGTCATCCACATGAGTGCTAAAGGAAACTCGTTAAATTTCGGTTACACGATAATTCAGTCTAATCTAAAAGCCGTAAATTGAACTAAATATCTAGGTATTACAATTACGAACAACTTAAATTGGAAGGCACACATAGAAATTGTTGTGGGGAAGGCTAACCAAAGACTGCGTTTTATTGGTACGACATTTAGCAAATGTAACAGACCTACTAAGGCGACTGCCTACACTACGCTTGTCCGCCCTCTTTTAGAATACTGCTGCGCGGTGTGGGATCCTTACCAGATAGGACTGACGGAGTATATCGAGAAAGTTCAAAGAAAGGCAGCACGTTTTGTATTATAGCGAAATATGGGAGTGTCACAGAAATGATACAGGATTTGGGCTGGAAATTAAGAGAAAGGCGTTTTTCGTTGCGACGGAATCTTCTCACGAAATTCCAATCACCAACTTTCTCCTCCGATTGCGAAAATATTTTGTTGACACCTACCTACATAGGGAGGAACGGTCACCACGATAAAATAAGGGAAATCAGAGCTCGTACGGAAAGATATAGGTGTTCATTCTTTTCGCGCGCTATACGAGATTGGTATAATAGAGAATTGTGAAGGTGGTTCGATGAACCCTCTGCGAGGCACTTAAATGTGATTTGCAGAGTATCCATATAGATGCAGATGTAGATGTAGATCTGCAGCAGCAGTCTGAGTAGCAGTTTCACCACAGTGACCCAACGAACTGTTACAAATCGGTTGCTTCAAGGACAGCTCCGAGCCAGACACCCTGTAGCTCGCATTCTATTGACCACAAATCACCGCCATTTGAGACTTCAGTGGTGTCAAGTGAGAGGTCACTGAGGGCAGGCTGGAGGTCTGTTATGTTTTGTGATGAAAGCTGGTTCTGCCTCTGCCAGTGAAGGTCGTGTGTTGGAGGCCAGTTGAGGGCCTGCACCCAACCTGTCTGCCGGCTGGACACACTGGACGTACACCAGGATATATAGTCTGGGCTGCGATTTCGTATCACAGCACACTGACGGCAAATTTGTACGTCGGTCAGGTGCTTCGACCTGTTGTGCTACCATTCGAGAACAGAATTGCAGGGGGTCTTTTCGGATAGGATAACACTCGCCCACATACCGCTTTTGTAACCCAACATGCTGTGGAGAGTGTCGGTATATTTCCTTGACCTGCTTGATCACCAGATTTGTCTCCAATCGAGCACATATGGGACATCACAGTATGACAACTCCAGTATCAACCATAAACAGCATTAACCATACCTGTACTGACCGACCAAATGCAACAAGCATAGAACTCAATCCCACGAATTGACATCCGGTACCAGTACAACACAATGCAAGCACATTTGCATGCTCGCATTTAACATTCTGGAGGTTACGCCGGTTATTAATGTACCAGTATTTCACATTTGCAATGGCTTATCTAGCTCTTACCACTGCAAACTCCATGAAAAACTGAGCGACGGTCGTGTATTTTCACTACAGCTGATATATGTAAGAAATATTAGTTACTGAATCATATAAGATTTGTTAATGAGAATTCGATGACTGAACAATTCCTTTCTTTTACTGAACTGCCCTCAACGTCATCTTGTTCTATATTCAGAACCTTGGAAAAAATCTGACTGTCCTGGAAAAGCTGTTCTGCTTGCGCAGACGGTGCTCCGTCAGTGGCTGGATGATTCAAAGGACTTTTTGCAGAACTGGAACAAGGAATTCTGACCGTACTTTCAACACATTACTTCATATATCTTTGAGAGTCTAGTGCTGAAGACTATTCCAGAAGAAAGTGTCTTAGATTCACTCATTAACGTGGCAAATTTCGATAAGTCTAGGGGTCTTAAGACGAGACTCCTCAAACATTTGTGCCGATAAGTGGGATCTCGACATGAGACATTCGTTTTGCGTACTGAGATCCTCTATTTGTCAATAGGCAGATTCGTGGAAAGATTTTTGGAATTGGGAAAAGAGCTATGAAATATGTTTAGCGTCGGAAAGCCAGACTTTGCATCTCATTTAAATGACGGGAAGTGATTTCCAAAAATAGCCTATTTGGGTGACATTTTTCGCCATTAAATTACCTGAACGACAGTATGAAAGAAAAATAAGAAACATGTGCTGGCTTCAAGTGCTAAACTCACCGCGTTCTTAAAAAAACCTAGAATATGGAAATCACACGCGGAAGATAAAAGTCCTAAGACGTTTCCTCTTACTCTCGAGGTAGGTCCATATACTGATATAACCTACGAACTCTTTTTAAATTACCATATGGTTCTTAACAAGAGGATCCATAGTTTGTAGAGGGGGGGGGGGGCACGACCTGGGGACATGTGGTATTTTTTATATTGTGGAAGACGAATGGTGACTTGCAAGTAGCTATTAAAAAGGTCCAGTTCGACCCCGTTAAATACCTGTGTAAACCCGAACTTTTTCTTCAGAGAAAAGCACCTGGTTGTTCTATATATTTTTCCTTTCCCGGAGAGCTAGGGTTGTGGGGGGGGGGGGGAGGGGAGGGGGCAGCAGCCCCCTCTCGCCCCCCATTGCCCCAGTGTAAGGGCGCCACTGGTTTTTGAGAATAAAATGGCACAATATTTTCCTTTTTCGCGTTCGACAAATATGACTAGGCGTGCAATCCTTATGACATGTCTCCAGAATCCCAGTCCAATTTTTCTCTGGAGGAAGAAGAGCAGGCCGGCCGGTGTGGCCGTGCGGTTAAAGGCGCTTCAGTCTGGAACCGCGTGACCGCTACGGTCGCAGGTTCGAATCCTGCCTCGGGCATGGATGTGTGTGATGTCCTTAGGTTAGTTAGGTTTAATTAGTTCTAAGTTCTAGGCGACTGATGACCTCAGAAGTTAAGTCGCATAGTGCTCAGAGCCATTTGAACCATTTGAAGAAGAGCAGCTCGCCGAACTTCAGAAAGACCGAACACTTCAACTGTAATATGATGAACTAACACTTATGATTTTTGATGTGAGCAAAGAAAGAATACCCAATATTAGCAGTGAAAGCGGTTAATAGCCTGTTACATTTTCCACCACCTGTTTGTGTGAGCTGGGATTTTCGGTGCTAACAAACAAAAAACACGAAACGTGAAAGACTTCTCTCAGTTCAATAGGTAATTCTTGCGTGTTTGTGTTCAGTTACACGACAAAGTGGAATTTTGTGTAAGAAGCAACAGGATCGAGTATCTCATTGATAACTCAAACTTGTAAGGCAAAAAACAATAAATAAGCTGTAAATAAGTACTGGAATATGAGTATATATTCTGTTGTACTTTTTTTGAAAATAAATATTAAGTGAAATTACTTCAGTTACTTCTACAATGAGGAGTCAGAAGTCATGGGATAGCGGTATGCACATATACAGAAGGCGGTAGCATCCCGTGCGCAAGGCATAAGGGAGCAGTGCATTGGCCGAGCTGTCATTTGTACTCAGGTCACCACCGACAACGCAGTAGTCGAACGAGCCTCACATAACGACCGAGAGCAGCGACGTTTGCGTAGACTTGTCATTGCCAACACACAATCAACACTGTGTGAAATAACCTAAGAAGTAAACGTGAGACGTACGTCGAATGTATCCGTCAGGACAGCGGCAGAATTTGGCGTTAGTAGACTATGGCATTGGAGCGACATCGCCTACAGCGCCTCTCCTGGGCTCGTCACCATATCGGTTGGTCCCTAGACGAAAGGAAAACCGTGGCCTGGTCAGGGTTCGAATGTGGCGCAGACCCCACGAAGCTATGGACTCGAGTTGCTAAGAAGGCATTGTGCAAGCTGGTGGTGGCTCCATAATAATGTGGGCTGTGTGTACGTGGAATTAACTGAACCGATCTTTGACTGGAAATGATTATGTTCGGCTGCTTGGAGACCATTTGCAGCCATTCGTGGATTTCATATTTCCAAACAAAGATGGAAATTTTGTAGATGACAATGCGCAATGTCAGTGTGGTCACAATTGTTTGTAACTGGTTTGAAAAACATTCTGGACAATTTGAGTGAATGATTTGGCCACCTAGATAGCCCAGTATGAATCCCATCGAACATTTATGGGACATAATCTAGAGGTCAGTTCGTGCACAAAATCCTGCAGCGGCGACACTTTCGTAAATATGGACGGCTACAGAGGCAGTATGGCTCAATATTTGTGCACGGGACTTCCAATAAGTTGTTGAGTCCACGCCACGTCGAACTGCTACACTGCGCCTGGAAAAAGGAGGTCCGGCACCATACTAGGAGGCATCCCCACGACTTCTGTCACTTCAGTCTATTAGCAAAATCATATACCTTCAGAAATATCGTGACACACACAGCTAATCTCGCACGCGCATTAAGAACCACTGCCTTAAGATAAACTTATTTAATTCGACTACGCTCATTTATATTTGTTTTAATTTTGTTGATGTTCATCTTATAGCCACTTTTCAAGACAGTATCCATGCCGTTCAACTGGTCTTCCTCGATAGTTGTCACCTTTGACAAAATTACAATGTCATCACCAAATCTTAAAGTTTTCATCTCATCTCCCTGTACTTTAAATCCCTTTCCAAGTGGGATAGGCTGCAACCTTGTCTCAGTCTCTTCTCAACTAATGTTTCCATTACAAGTACTTCCAATCTTATAGCTGCAATGTGATTTATGGAATTGTAGATAACTTTCAGAAAATCCTTCCTTCGATCGACTATCTGGACGACTTACACTATGTGATCAAAAGTAGCCGGACACCTGGCTGAAAATGACTTATAAGTTCATGGTGCCCTCCATCGGTAATGTTGGAATTCAATATGGTGTTGGCCCACCCTTAGCCTTTATTACAGCTTCCACTCTCGCAGGCATACGTTCAATCAGGTTCTGGAAGGTTTTTTGGGTAATAGCAGCCCATTCTACACGGAGTGCTGCACTGAGCAGAGGTATCGATGTCGTTCGGTGAGACCTGGCACGAAGTCAGGGTTCCAAAACATCCCAAAGGTGTTTTATAGGATTCAGGCCAGGACACTGTCCAGACCAGTACATTACAGGGATGTTATTGTCGTGTAACCACTCCACCACAGACCACTCATTATGAACAGGTGCCGGCCGCTGTGGCCGAATGGTTCTAAGCGCTTCAGTCTGGAACCACGCGACCGCTGCGGTCGAAGGTTCGAATCCTGCCTCGCGCATGGATGTGTGTGATATCCTTATGTTAGTTAGGTTTAAGTAGTGCTAAGTTCTAGGGGACTGATGACCTAAGCTGTTAAGTCCTATAGAGCTCAGAGCCATTACCAGGTTCTCGATCGTGATGAAAGATGCAATCGCCATCCCCGAATTGCTCGTCAACAGTGGGAGGCAAGAAGGTGCTTAAAACATCAATGCAGGCCTGTGCTGTGATGGTGCCACGCAAAACAACAAGGGGTGATTACCATGGAAAACACGACCACACCATAATACCACCTCCTCCGAATTTTAATGTTGGCACTACACTCGCTGGCGAATGACGTTCACCTGGCATTCGCCGTATCCACACCCCGCCACTGGATCGCCACATTGTGTGCCGTGATTCGTCACTCCACACAACGTTTTTCCACTGGTCCATCGTCCAATGTTTACGCTCCTTACACCAAGCGAGACGTTGTTTGGCATTTATTGGCGTGATGTGTGGCTTATGAGCAGCCACTCGACTATGAATTCCGTTTTCTTACCTCCCGCCTAACTGTCATAGTACTTGCAGTGGATCCTGATGCAGTTTGGAATTCCTGTGTGATGGTCTGCATAGACGTCTGCCTATTACACATTACGGCCCTCTTCAACTGTCGGCGGTCTCTGTCAGTCAAGAGACGAGGTCGGCCTGTAAGCTTTTGTGCTGTACGTGTCCCTTCACGTTTCCACTTCACTATCACATTGGGAAGAGGGGACCTAGAGATGTTTAGGAGTCTGGAAATCTCACGTCCAGACGTGTGACACAAGTGACACCCAATCCCCTGGCCACGTTCGAAGTCCGTGAGTTCTGCGGAGCGCCCCGTTCTGCTCTCTCACGATGTCTTACGTCTACTGAGGTCGCTGATATGGAGTACCTGGAAATAGGTGGCAGCACAATGCACCTATGAAAAACTTATGTTTTTTGGGGCGTCCGGAAACTTTTGATCACATAGTGTACGTAATAACGTACAGTATACAATATTACACACATTAGCATACTATAGCACAATATCATTTATAATATGATACATATTTTACATAAGTTACAGTTCTAAAAATTCATTTAAATTATAGCTGTTATGGTTTTTGAGGAACTGCTTCAGTTTCCTCTTGAATATACACTCCTGGAAATCGAAATAAGAACACCGTGAATTCCTTGTCCCAGGAAGGGGAAACTTTATTGACACATTCCTGGGGTCAGATACATCACATGATCACACCGACAGAACCACAGGCACATAGACACAGGCAACAGAGCATGCACAATGTCGGCACTAGTACAGTGTATATCCACCTTTCGCAGCAATGCAGGCTGCTATTCTCCCATGGAGACGATCGTAGAGATGTTGGATGTAGTCCTGTGGAACGGCTTGCCATGCCATTTCCACCTGGCGCCTCAGTTGGACCAGCGTTCGTGCCGGACGTGCAGACCGCGTGAGACGACGCTTCATCCAGTCCCAAACATGCTCAATGGGGGACATATCCGGAGATATTGCTGGCCAGGGTAGTTGACTTACACCTTCTAGAGCACATTGGGTGGCACGGGATACATGCGGACGTGCATTGTCCTGTTGGAACAGCAAGTTCCCTTGCCGGTCTAGGAATGGTAGAACGATGGGTTCGATGACGGTTTGGATGTACCGTGCACTATTCAGTGTCCCCTCGACGATCACCAGTGGTGTACGGCCAGTGTAGGAGATCGCTCCCCACACCATGATGCCGGGTGTTGGCCCTGTGTGCCTCGGTCGTATGCAGTCCTGATTGCGGCGCTCACCTGCACGGCGCCAAACACGCATACGACCATCATTGGCACCAAGGCAGAAGCGACTCTCATCGCTGAAGACGACACGTCTCCATTCGTCCCTCCATTCACGCCTGTCGCGACACCACTGGAGGCGGGCTGCACGATGTTGGGGCGTGAGCGGAAGACGGCCTAACGGTGTGCGGGACCGTAGCCCAGCTTCATGGAGACGGTTGCGAATGGTCCTCGCCGATACCCCAGGAGCAACAGTGTCCCTAATTTGCTGGGAAGTGGCGGTGCGGTCCCCTACGGCACTGCGTAGGATCCTACGGTCTTGGCGTGCATCCGTGCGTCGCTGCGGTCCGGTCCCAGGTCGACGGGCACGTGCACCTTCCGCCGACCACTGGCGACAACATCGATGTACTGTGGAGACCTCACGCCCCACGTGTTGAGCAATTCGGCGGTACGTCCACCCGGCCTCCCGCATGCCCACTATACGCCCTCGCTCATAGTCCGTCAACTGCACATACGGTTCACGTCCACGCTGTCGCGGCATGCTACCAGTGTTAAAGACTGCGATGGAGCTCCGTATGCCACGGCAAACTGGCTGACACTGACGGCGGCGGTGCACAAATGCTGCGCAGCTAGCGCCATTCGACGGCCAACACCGCGGTTCCTGGTGTGCGCTGTGCCGTGCGTGTGATCATTGCTTGTACAGCCCTCTCGCAGTGTCCGGAACAAGTATGGTGGGTCTGACACACCGGTGTCAATGTGTTCTTTTTTCCATTTCCAGGAGTGTATGATGACTGTCAATGTCCGATCGGTGGGCTCTTATTATAAATCTTTATTTCAGATTGGATAACTCCTTTTTGCGCTATATCTACATCTACATCTACATTTATACTCCGCAAGCCACCCAACGGTGTGTGGCGGAGGGCACTTTACGTGCCACTGTCATTACCTCCCTTTCCTGTTCCAGTCGCGCATGGTTCACGGGAAGAACGACTGTCTGAAACCCTCAGTGCGCGCTCTAATCTCTCTAATTTTACATTCGTGATCTCCTCGGGAGGTATAAGTAGGGGGAAGCAATATATTCGATACCTCATCCAGAAACGCACCCTCTCGAAACCTGGCGAGCAAGCTACACCGCGATGCAGAGCGCCTATCTTGCAGAGTCTGCCACTTGAGTTTGTTAAACATCTCCGTAACGCTATCACGGTTATCAAATAACCCTGTGACGAAACGCGCCGCTCTTCTTTGGATCTTCTCTATCTCCTCCGTCAACCCGATCTGGTACGGATCCCACACTGATGAGCAATACTCAAGTATAGGTCGAACGAGTGTTTTGTAAGCCACCTCCTTTGTTGATGGACTACATTTTCTAAGGACTCTCCAAATGAATCTCAACCTGGCACCTGCCTTACCAACAATTTTGTATGATCATTCCACTTCAAATTGTTCCGCACGCATACTCCCAGATATTTTACAGAAGTAACTGCTACCAGTGTTTGTTCCGCTATCATATAATCATACAATAAAGGATCCTTCTTTCTATGTATTCGCAATACATTACATTTGTCTATGTTAAGGGTCAGTTGCCACTGTCTGCACCAAGTGCCTATCCGCTGCAGATCTTCCTGCATTTCGCTACAATTTTCTAATGCTGCAACTTCTCTGTATACTACAGCATCATCCGCGAAAAGCCGCATGGAACTTCCGACACTATCTACTAGGTCATAACACTCCCCTGTGGCACGCCAGAGGTTACTTTAACGTCTGTAGACGTCTATCCATTGATAACAACATGCTGTGTTCTGTTTGCTAAAAACTCTTCAATCCAGCCAAACAACTGGTGTGATATTCCGCAGGCTCTTACTTTGTTTATCAGGCGACAGTGCGGAACTGTATCGAACGCCTTCCGGGAGTCAAGAAAAATAGCATCTACCTGGGAGCCTGTATCTAATATTTTCTGGGTCTCATGAACAAATAAAGCGAGTTGGGTCTCACACGATCGCTGTTTCCGGAATCCATGTTGATTCCTACAGAGTAGGTTCTGGGTTTCCAAAAACGACATGATACTCGAGCAAAAAACATGTTCTAAAATTCTACAACAGATCGACGTCAGAGATATAGGTCTATAGTTTTGCGCATCTGCTCGACGACCCTTCTTGAAGACTGGGACTACCTGTGCTCTTTTCCAATCATTTGGAACCTTCCGTTCCTCTAGAGACTTGCGGTACACGGCTGTTAGAAGGGTGGGGGGGGGGGGGGGGCAAGTTCTTTCGCGTACTCTGTGTAGAATCGAATTGGTATCTTGTCAGGTCCAGTGGACTTTCCTCTGTTGAGTGATTCCAGTTGCTTTTCTATTCCTTGGACACTTATTTCGATGTCAGCCATTTTTTCGTTTGTGCGAGGATTTAGAGAAGGAACTGCAGTGCGGTCTTCCTCTGTGAAACAGCTTTGGAAAAAGGTGTTTAGTATTTCAGCTTTACGCGTGTCATCCTCTGTTTCAATGCCATCATTATCCCGGAGTGTCTGGATATGCTGTTTCGAGCCACTTACTGATTTAATGTAAGACCAGAACTTCCTAGGATTTTCTGTCAAGTCGGTACATAGAATATTACTTTCGAATTCACTGAACGCTTCACGCATAGCCCTCCTTACGCTAACTTTGACATCGTTTAGCTTCTGTTTGTCTGAGAGGTTTTGGCTGCGTTTAAACTTGGAGTGAAGCTCTCTTTGCTTTCGCAGTAGTTTCCTAACTTTGTTGTTGTACCACGGTCGGTTTTTCCCGTCCCTCACAGTTTTACTCGGCACTTACCTGTCTAAAATGCATTTTACGATTGCCTTGAACTTTTTCCATAAACACTCAACATTGTCAGTGTCGGAACAGAAATTTTCGTTTTGATCTGTTAGGTAGTCTGACATCTGCCTCCTACTACTCTTGCTAAACAGATAAACCTTCCTCCCTTTTTTTATATTCCCATTAACTTCCATATTCAGGGATGCTGCAACGGCCTTATGATCACTGATTCCCTGTTCTGCACATACAGAGTCGAAAAGTTCGGGTCTGTTTGTTATCAGTAGGTCCAAGATGTTATCTCCACGAGTCGGTTCTCTGTTTAATTGCTCGAGGTAATTTTCGGATAGTGCACTCAGTATAATGTCACTCGATGCTCTGTCCCTACCACCCGTCCTAAACATCTGAGTGTCCCAGTCTATATCTGGTAAATTGAAATCTCCACCTAAGACTATAACATGCTGAGAAAATTTATCTGAAATGTATTCCAAATTTTCTCTCAGTTCTGCCACTAATGCTGCTGAGTCGGGAGGTCGGTAAAAGGAGCCAATTATTAACCTAGCTCGGTTGTTGAGTGTAACCTCCACCCATAATAATTCACAAAAACTATCCACTTCTACTTCACTACAGGATGAACAACCACTAACAGCGACGAACACTCTACCACCGGTTGCATGCAATCTATCCTTTCTAAACACCGTCTGTACCTTTGTAAAAATTTCGGCAGAATTTATCTCTGGCTTCAGCCAGCTTTCTGTACCTATAACGATTTCAGCTTCGGTGCTTTCTATCAGCGCTTGAAGTTCCGGTACTTTACCAACGCAGCTTCGACAGTTTACAATTACAATACCGATTGCTGCTTGGTCCCCGCATGTCCTGACTTTGCTCCGCACCCGTTTTGGCTGTTGCCCTTTCTGTACTTGCCCAAGGCCATCTAACCTAAAAAACCGCCCAGCCCACGCCACACAACCCCTGCTACCCGTGTAGCCGCTTGTTGCGTGTAGTGGACTCCTGACCTATCCAGCGGAACCCGAAACCCCACCACCCTATGGCGCAAGTCGAGGAATCTGCAGCCCACACGGTCGCAGAACCGTCTCAGCCTCTGATTCAGACCCTCCACTCGGCTCTGTACCAAAGGTCTGCAGTCAGTCCTGTCGACGATGCTGCAGATGGTGAGCTCTGCTTTCATCCCGCTAGCGAGACTGGCAGTCTTCACCAAATCAGATAGCCGCCAGAAGCCAGAGAGGATTTCCTCCGATCCATAGCGACACACATCATTGGTGCCAACATGAGCGACCACCTGCAGATGGGTGCACCCTGTGCCCTTCATGGCATCCGGAAGGACCCTTTCCACATCTGGAATGACTCCCCCCGGTATGCACACAGAGTGCACATTGGTTTTCTTCCCCTCTCTTGCTGCCATATCCCTAAGGAGCCCCATTACGCGCCTGACGTTGGAGCTCCCAACTACCAGTAAGCCCACCCTCTGCGACCGCCCGGATCTTGCAGACTGAAAGGCAACCTCTGGAACAGGACAAGCAGCCATGTCAGGCCGAAGATCAGTATCAGCCTGAGACAGAGCCTGAAACCGGTTCGTCAGACAAACTGGAGAGGCCTTCCGTTCAGCCCTCCGGAATGTCTTTCGCCCCCTGCCACACCTTGAGACGACCTCCCACTCTACCACAGGTGAGGGATCAGCCTCAATGCGGGCAGTATCCCGGGCAACCACAGTTGTAGACCGATTGGGGGATGTGTGGGACGAGCTGACCGTCCCCGACAAACCCCCATCCGGACCCCCATAGTGATGCCCATTGGCAACAGCCTCAAGCTGTGTGACCGAAGCCAACACTGCCTGAAGCTGGGAGCGAAGGGATGCCAACTCAGCCTGCATCCGAACACAGCAGTTGCAGTCCCTATCCATGCTAAAAACTGTTGTGCAAAGAACGTCTGAACTAATCTACAGAGAGTTTTGAGTTTTTGTGACGACTTTGCTCTGCCTTGTATCATGTTTGTGTATCTCACAGATAGTTTGGAACATTTTTTGTTACTGATTACAAATATCACCAATGAGAAGACGACCTGACTTGTGAATTTTGCAGTGAACACAGTGTGTAGTGGGGCGATCACTCTGTTGTAGAAATAATTCAAAAGCCAAGATCGCTTAAATACTGTTTACTGGATAATCGATTTCAACACACTAAAGGTCTCATCATCGGATCTGAATGTAGATTAACATTTATAAACCATTTGGATATAACGATACATGTGGCAGACCAGCTGATATAAACCGGTTATCCAGTAAACAGTATTTAAGCGATCTTGGCTTTTGAATAATTTCTATGACTAATGAATGTCAGTATCCCAACGTTTTGAATGGGTGCCAACAGGATGTCCAATTTTCAACACCGATCAGTCTCACAGATCATTTTGTTTTTAGTTTAAAAAACGTTTTCACTTTTGCATCATTTCCCCCCACAACGTTATACCAAACGAGAACAGAGACGGGGATTATGCGAAATATGACAACATTATTATTTCCCTTTCAACACTGAGCGAAATAGCTCTTAGTGTAAAGCATACTGAGGCTGGTTTTTTGGGCAAGTGATCGATATGTTCGTTCCAACTAAATTTATTATCCATTTGTATGCCTACAAACCTTGTAGGTGACGTTTCATTTATTTTCTGATCATTGTTAACAATTTCTAGAGCTTTTAGCTTGTTCTTTACTGTCTGAAACTGCATTAGATTTATTTTTGGAAAGTGTAATGATGGACTATTTTTTATGAACCGTTTATATACTCGGTATGTTATTACTTCAGTTGTAAATTGCATTTGGAATTTCACACTTTTGATCAGGACACTTACATAATCAGCAAACATTATTATATTCGCCTTCTTGTTTACTGATGATCGTAGGTCATTAACATGCACTGAGATGATCTGTGGTCCAAGGACCAAACCTTGAGGAACACCATACTTTATAGGTTCCCAATCTGATTTCATTGTTTCATCTGCACCTGTTACAATAACTCTTACGTACTTAAGATTCTAACCAGGCTGCTGGTTTGAGTATTAGGTTTGATGCCATAGTGTGGAAGTTTTTGTGCTAATATGTTACACCTCACACTAGGGGTACTCAACCTTTTTTTAACTATCATCTACATCTGTATCTGTATCTCTGTTAGCAGTAAAATTTTCTAGCTGCCCACCAGTTCCACGGTAATGCTGATTTATGAAGCTTCCATCATTATCGTAGATAAAGATGAGACTTAAATGTATTGCGGATAATTTAATAATAAGATCCACATGATCACGTAGGCAGGAATGCTCACCATTACACCACCACAGCCCTATGACTAACATTGCTGCACGAACTAACGAAGTCCAATGCCCTTCCCAACATAAATTTCAATTCACATCTGCAGCTTATTTTCCAACTAAATCGTCAATATTGCCAGGGCTCTGCGGCATTTGAATAGCACCCACGTGTTGGACGTAATGGGCAAATCCTGAGGTGCAGGATTTATAAAGAAGAATTGCAACAAGTTAAAGTATTTGGTAAGTAATTATTATATGCTTTATGTTAAAATTTGGTGCAAATATCTTTAACCCCTAAACCACTTACCACCCACCAAGAAAGCTAGAATGCCCCCAAATGGGCGGTATGAACCAGGTTGGCTACCACTGTTTACACAGTCAAAAGGTTTAGAGAGATCACAGAGAAACCTCCCAGGACACCTTCTGCAGTTCAGTTAAACCCCAACCGCCTACCGCCCACCATGAAAGCTGGAACGCGCTTTTCGTATCTACTAGAGGATGGCAAGCCAATGGCAGAGTTGTATGTGAAGAATCAACGTGATGGCAGTACACATTCTGTTACCTATTTCTCCGAGACACAGTTCGTCCTTTGCTGTGGTAAGCTGCATCAAGATGGCGTCTTGAAAAGGAAACAGCACAAGCTGTTCGGATGAAAAACTGCATTGTGAAACCGATACAGAAGCCGATTGTTTTGACAGTGAAACCTCGTGTGATGACACTGTTGTAGATTTGGATAATCAGCTAACTCCATGCGATATCGCATCATAGGTTAGTATTAACAAAATGTAATTAAGTGGCGCGTGTTATAACATTCGACTATGTGACTTACCATGGCGGTGTAGTACGTGTAGTACTGTTATATACACTGATAAGCCAGAATATTATGAACACCGGCCTACTATCGATGTAAACCAGTTCAGGTGATAGCAGCGTCACCTGGCGAGGAATGACTGCTAGTCAGACACACGCACGGTGGATGTAGTACCAGTGAGCGTACTGACCGTCTGTAGAATAGGCTTTGCGTGCCCTACTGAGTTTGATCGAGGGCAGTGTGTGATGGCCCAGAAGCTCGGCACAACCATTTCGGATACTGCATGTCTTATCGGGTATTCGTGGAGTGCTGTGGTGAGCGTCTTCAACACGTGGGGAAACCGAGGTGAAACTACATCCAGACGTCGTGGGGTTGGGAGGCCACCGTTCATTACTGATGTCGGACGTCGTGGGTCGGGCAGACTGGTACAAAAAGACAGGCGGCCAACTGTGGCTGAATATAAGTGTATCCGAACACACAGTGCACCAAAAACTCCTAACTATGCGCATCCGCAGCCGACGACCCACGCATGTGCCAAAGTTAACACCACGAAATGAGCAACTACGATTGAAATGGGCACATGACTATCGGCACTGGACGTTGGCGCAGTGCCAGAGCGTTGCTCGATCTGATAGATTCCGATACCTCCGTCATCGTATCGATGGAAGGGCCCGAATCAGTCGTCTTCCAGGGGAACAGCTCCTTGACTTCTGTACTCTGGGACGAAGACAAGCTGGCGGCCGCTCCATTATGCCCTGGGGAACATTTACGTGTGCATCCACGGGTCCAGCGGACCTCGTGCAAAGCACCACGACAGCCAAGCAGTATCGTCCACTGGTTGCAGACAATGCACACCCCTTCATCACGATCACGTTTCTGACAGGAATGGCATTTTTCAGCAAGATAGTGAGCCACGTCACAAGGTCAGGAATGTGATGGAGTGGTTCGAGGAACACAGTGGCGAGTTACAATTGATGTGCTGGTCCCCCAACTCGCCAGATGTGAACCTGATCGAACACATGTGGGATGTGATTGAACGTGGCTTCAGAGCTCGTCGTCCCCCTCCCCAGTATTTACGGGAATTAGGTGCCTAGTGGGAGCAGATGTGGTGCCAACTCCCTCCGACGACCTACGAAGGACTCATTGCTTCGGTGCCACGATGTGTCGCCGCTGTTACCCGTGCCAAAAGTGGACATACCGGCTATTAAGTAGGTGGTAATAACTTTTAGACTCATCAGTGTACCACTGACACTTAATGGAACCGTGAACTACGGGACAATTTCTAAGATATTTATATGGAGCCCATTAACTGAAATCGATTATTATTCCACTGCTTGTGATGGGCATGACCAGGTGCCTGCAATAGGGATTGTTGTGGCTTGCTATTGTACAGCACGTAAATTGCTGTATTGTGCAGTGTAGTTTCATATGTTCATGCTATTAACAATTTTTATATTCTTTTTATTCAGCAGGGAGAAAGACGCAATTCCTGTTGTTGGAGAGACGGCCATCTCCCCTGCTAAGGATGGAAGGCATCGATGGCGGCAGCCGACACCAGAGTCGAGTAAAAGGTCTGAACTAAAACATAGCGATTAACCGTAATCAAAGGATATTAGATTATCATTTTACTGAAATAATTATAATAATAATTACTCTTATTTACGTGAGCCAGAACGGAATTACAGTGTATTAATATTGTGGTGTCAACGTTAGATACCACGCAAGAGGTTGCGATAATCGGTAGCGGTCTAGCACTTGCAACCTCTCTGGACTCTCAGGCGCTTGCAGCGCCACCGTATGGCACGGACAGAGACTTGCAGATCGCACCGGCCGAGTCAGTGACAAGTCGTGAGTGAAGTCAGATGAGTATACCCTTCAGCTCCCTAGGTTCGCAGCCTCTAGTTCGCGCATGTATTACGTACGTAATACCAGAATTTTGTGATCTTGCTTGTTGAATAATCCAGTTAATATCTGTTAATGAGTCATTTGTATTCAAGAAAGATAGTTGTTATTAGTTATGTTCCTGGAGTGCAGTAGCAGGACGAAGTTACGTAAAAGTTATTTACTTATGTATTCCAGCACTAATTATTATAGAATACTCCAGATTCCTACAACCACCCCACTCGTGCTAGCCTCTATCATCCCACTGCAAATCCCAGGGGTACAAATCGAAAAGCATCCTGCATTTGTGTGAGGTCATGACATGCTGCCATCGACCTTCACATCAAATATTATTAGTAGTAATACGATTTTTTTCATAAGCATGTTGTAACATAGATATCACTTATTTTTCAATGTCAAGAGTACACGAGTGATGCAACGAAAATGAAACTAGCTGTCAGAGAAATGGAACATCCATGTTATTGTCGTCAGGAACGCATGACCGAGATAGGAGAAGCATGTTCCATAATAGTCCACGGCTTTTGGGACTTAAGAAAGTTTGATGTGCAAAACAGCTTCATCTTTTGCATCTCTCAACGGCATTTCTTAAACGCTCCTACTCACGGTAAAGATCACCGCTACGAGCTCTCTTTACGGGCAAGGTCAAGTTATCAGAGTTTGTAAGGTCGTATTTCTGTTCATGGGATACAAAAAGCAAGAGCAAGTGTGGAAAACATCGTACAGCAATTAGTTAGTAGTAAGGAGATGGTTACGAAAGACTGAATTGGACACCATAACAACTATCGGAAAATCCACCTGAAGTGACAGCAAGTGTTGGCGACGAAAGTCTCTACAGTAAGCACATGAATCTCCTAAAGATTTATTTTGACTGCGAGATGACAATTAGTTCTTTATACTGGGATCATTATTCATCCTACTGTAAGAAACAAAAAATTGTCTGTGTTAAAGACGATAGTTATAAAAATGGCTCTGAGCACTATGCTATTTAACATCTTAAGTCATCAGTCCCCTAGAACTTAGAACTACTTAAACCTAACTAACCTAAGGACGTCACACACATCCATGCCCGAGGCGGGATTCGAACCTGCGACCGTAGCGGCCGCGCGTTCCCAGACTGAAGCGCCTAGAACAGCTCGGCCACAGTAACGATAGTTACAGATGGATTTTCTGCGCAGAATATAACATAAGCTTTAAGGCGCTCCTTCCCGACGCCTGTAAAGTACGCGATGAGCCTGATACTGAGTAAAGTCCTGCAGCCTTCCCTATGACCAAAAAAGACGGAAAGCAAAAGCGACGCAAGCTACCATGGCAGCAGATGTCGCCACAGCCAAGACTGATTCTAGTATCGTTGTCATCTCAGTTCACTTGCAGCAGGCACTCTCTGTTCCAAAACTTGTTGCTGGTCCAGCTTTCTACAAGCGAAAAATATGGATATGCCAAGTGGGTATACATGACTGCGGGACGGGCACCGGCAGTTATCACGTATGTAGCGGTATTTTAAATTTTTCCAGACAAACAGCAATGCTTCCAAAATAATATGCTTTTCAAATAACTGTGTCAGACAAAATGAGAATTGACGGTTATAAGCGTGCGGTTGTCGCTTGTGCGTAGCAACAAATTCAAAGAAATTGAACACTTTTCTGGTCACACACGACTCCCGTCAGATGGAGATTTGAAAAATACCAAAGGCATCATACGGACCAAGTTTCCTCGCCAGCTTAGTGGAGTAATATTCTCAAAAAAAGCAGGGCAGCAAAGAAAGTCACCATGACAGTTATGAAACAAGGGGATTTCTTAGAGTTCAGCGAGGTGTCCCCCAGCACATAAAACAAAAGGGATACAGCAACGGATGGACATGCTACTAACCTTTAAGAAGCTACAGTTTTAAAGTTTTAGGCCTCAACTCCTGATTCAATTTTCGTGAAGCACACTGTTCACGGAAATATTCGTGAAATTAGTCAATAAGCGAGGCCGTTCTACACAAATCATGAGTTGCGACCTAGACACCAAAATATCGTGGGCCTATTCCTATACAGCGTAACAAACTGCATGACGTCATGGACCCGCTTCCCTAGATATCTGCGGTACATCATGGATATTATTTATTCTCGACTTAGTACATAGCTACAGAGCATGTTAATGAACCTGAATTAATTGATGGCAGTAGCTTAGATTACGCTGAGAGCAAAGTGAATTCTGATCAGTGGAGCCAAATGTTGGCACTGAAACTTTAGTGGTATACAGAGACAAGCACAAAATTTTACGTACCGGTATTTCTCGTACTTGATAACGTTTTTCAATATATACAATAGGTAAAAATGTTCTGAGCCATGTAACAAAAATACCTTAACGTATGTTGTTCCTTAACAAACATACCCAGACCGGGCGGTTCACATTTTGTCCGAGTGGGTAGTTATCTAAAAACGGATCGTCGTCGTTGCAGTCTCTCCCCCACACCGCCCCCGTAGAAATTGTAAAAATAAGAAAAATTCATGAGGAGGAAACTTCAAAATGATTCTTAAAATATTATTTACTTAATTAAATTCTATTAAATACAAAAAAAAATAGTTTGTACAGTGCAGAAACTGTGCTGCACTTCTCGTGTGACGAAATAAATGTATTTAACAAATCATCAAAATCTGGATTATCTGTAACGTCTCAGTAAACATGCAAAACAGAAATATAATTGAGTCGGTCTTCCAACATTGCGTATCTTAAGTTTTGAATTGACGTAATAAAGAAAAAAAACCGTTCATTACAAAAGGATACAGGAATCTTAATAAGCAAGCGTACAAAGCGCATACGCTCTAGAATTTATTCATTCCATTTTTTTAACAACCACACAGCATCCCTGAAGTTTTTTGCCTGCTCATTTTGTCTATTCCAAAGTTGCAAAAACATGTCTCAATCGCTTTTCATTCTCTCTCCATCAAAATTAGTTTCGTAAAAGTCTACAATTTAATCGATGCCTGTAGAATATCCAAAAATATTTTTCAAACGATTTAAAAAATTCCGTGGGATAATTGTCGAATCGGGTCTTCAGTGACGCAATCAACTGGTCCAAAATTTCAAAATATGATTTTCTGAAAAAGTCTTGCGTTTTGAATTCGACGTTTCCGTTATTACCTTGATTGAGACGTTTTCGAGTTTTGTGCTGAGGCGGAATTTTATGGTTCTCAAGATCTAGATCAGAGACAGGTAGGACACTTTCATTCCAAATTTTCTCAAATTTAACATTACCAGAGCACTTAAAACAGTAACTGCTTATACTTTTTCATAAGATTTAATGACACACTGATTAAGCTCCTTTAATTCTGTGTTTAAAATTTCTACTCTATGAAAAACTTCAGAAACTATTGCTAGATTATAACGGGGACCGAACCTCTGCAAATAAACATACAATACGTATGCTTTGGCTGATACCATACTATCAGTTTCCTTGTGAGTAGAACGGCCATAGTCTGGAGCCGCAAGACCGCTACGGTCACAGGTTCGAATCCTGCCTCGGGCATGGATGTTTGTGATGTCCTTAGGTTAGTTAGGTTTAACTAGTTCTAAGTCCTAGGGGACTAATGACCTCAGCAGTTGAGTCCCATAGTGCTCAGAGCCATTTTTGAGATAACGGCCATACAACAGCTGCATCAGTTGTTTATACACTGCTGGCCACCGTAAATGCAACACCAAGAAAGACAAGAGGTAGCACAACGAAATTTATTTTGTAGATAACATGTTGACCAAGTATCAAATGATTACGTTCACAGACGTCTGTGACATGTGGTTCCTGCCAGAATCAGTAGCCAGAGTAGCCGCCATTGTTGGAGATCACCGCTGCCACACGTCTCGGCATTGAGTCAAAGAGACGTTGGATGTGTTCCTGGGGTGCAGAAGCCCAAGCAGCTTCCACACGTTGCCAAAGATCATCTGGTGTGGCAGCTCGGGATGTAATCTGGGTCACTCGTTGAGCAACCATGGACCACATGTTTTCTATCGGCGAAAGATCCGGAGAGCGAGCCGGCCAGGGAAGCAATTCAATCTGGTTATTGACGAAGAACCTTTGGACAATGCGTGCCACGTGTGGTCGCGCATTATCCTGTTGAAATATGGCTGTGGCCGAGCCCTGAAGGTAAGGAAGGACAACTGGCTCCAGCACCTCGGATATGTAGCTCCGGCTATTTAAAGTACCGGCAATGCGTACTAGAGGCGTGCGAGAGTAATATCCAACACCGCCCCATACCATAATACCCGGTGCAAGACCAGTGTGGCGGTGCATAATGCAGCTGTCCAGCATCCTCTCTCCACGGTGTCTCCACACTCGAATCCGACCATGATGGTGCAGCAGACAGAAGCGTGCCTCGTCAGTAAAGACAACGTCATTCCATTCTGCCGTCCACATCCGTCTGTCATCACACCATTGGCGACGGAGACGTCTGTGGTTCTGCGTCAGTGGTAGACGAAGCAATGGACGTCTTGCGGACAGACCACTCTGCTGTAAACGGCGTCAAATGGTACGCGCAGACACTGGATGATGCGTTACAGACGCAATGTGCTGTGCTATGGTTCGGGATGTCACTGAGCGATCCGTCACTGCCATGCGCACAATTTGCCTATCAGCACGTGCAGTGGTGCACCGAGCTGAATGCGATCGACCACGTCGGTCCGTCGTACCCTCCTGCATCCAACGGTCACATATCCGCATTACAGTTGTTTGGTTTCGTCCAACACGACTAGCGATTTCTCTGTATGATAATCCACAATCTCGGTAAGCCACTATCCTTCCTCTGTCGAACTCGGATACTTGATCAAAAGATGTTCGCTGTTGTCTACGAGGCATAACTGATCGTCTTGTGAAACAACCACAAGGTAAACACACGTGCCGAACGTACACTCTTTGAAATCGCCAAGCCTTAAATGGCGCTATGAGGTGGCGCCACAGGCGCGCGTGTTTTGCGTCTGCGCTGAAATTCTAATCAGTTGCATATCTCATCGCTGCAAACTCATGGTGTAAATTTCACTTGATTCGGATGCTTCCTTCAGGGTGTTGCATTTACGGTGGCCAGCAGTGTAATTTGCCCTCATAGCATTCAGGATTTTTATTCGTACTGCCCGTCTGTAAAATAAAATTATATATAACTGTAAGCATATGACACAATAAATCGAGCTAAATTTTTGAAGGCAAAGTGAGAATTTTGTACAGAGAAGGTAAATACTTTTCAGCTTCAATCTGCAGTTCTTTGAACTGAGCACAGCCCTTCGGCGAGTGCCGTAAAAAGTTTATTAAATCTTCCATCACTCCAACAAATTTTGATGCTGGCAGAACTTTTTCAGTTCCATCGTGCAAAACTAGATAAAGATTATGAGCATCACACTGGACAAAAAATGCTAGAGTCTCTTCTTGGATATTCGGGACTGCAATCCTGAGACTTTGCCAGAAACATCTGATACCCCGTCGTAACGCTGGCCACTAAATTTTAAGAGTGCTAATTTGTGCAGGACTAAAATGTCATTAACGACATCAAAGTGTCTGCGGAAAGGGTATACATAGAATAAAATCCAATAACATACTCATTCACTGACAAACCTTCAGAAACGACACACGTCACCAGTTCCATCCAATAAAAGTGAAAAAGATTCTTTGGCCATTATGTCGTTCATAATTCCTGACCAGATTGTAGTTACGATCAACTCGAGAATATCATTTATCTGAATAATGGTGGTCAAGCCTTTTGTAAGAATCTCTCTGTAACCAAGATTGTAATTCTGCTACATCTTCTGCTGTAGGTTTTGAAAACGTCATAATGTTGAATTTATCGTTTTTCGATACTCGTATCGTGGAACCATGCCTCGCCAATGCCTTTAATGCACCGAATATTTTCCATAACGCGATTTTAATATTCCATCATTTGTTTAAACTGAAATGTCGAAATTGAGTTAAAGACATCAGTAGTTCCAACGTTTATTTTTAATGCTTCGGTGAAATTAATATGAAAAGAACTTCTTGTGGGGGGGGTCCTTCGGTAAACCAAAGCCGAATTATAAAATAAATAAAGTAGACGTGTCCCCTGCAACTTCTTTTCAGTGAGGTATCTATGAATATTCTTTAGACCGCCGTTTAGGTGAGTGTCCCAAATACCACCTCTGTGCTTAATATTGTCCACAGTTAATCTGAATGCCATACCCATGTTATCTCGAATTTCATGTGATGATATTTGACCTTTGGAAAGCCATCACACATGACGCTAGCATGGGACTTCTCAGCAGTGATAGGCAAGGCAATGAAGGAGGTGGAAATTTTCTAACTGTTCATCGGTAATTGACCTCAGTTCGAAAGGGGAAACGTCCAAATCCGTATCAGCAAAACGACTATCTCTTTTGGCCATTAAAAAGGGCGTTATATAGAGACTCCAACAACATAATATTTTGCAAAAATAATTTCTTTTACTTAGTTTTTTATGGGAGTTCTCCAATTGTGGTGTGTGCACAATATCACCCACCAACATATGCTCACTATCGCTTATAGACAATATTGGGAACATTCACATTGGTGATCATGTGTCATCTTACCCTTCAGTTTTCAAATGTTCTAAGGATTTTATCAATTTAACGCGTTATCATTAAAGCTCTTTAATAGGTAGGGCATATAAGTTGTCAAGTGATATTAAGGAAAAGCAGATGCAGTTGACATCAAGTCTTCAGGCTGCATGTCGTGCTGTTCAGAATGCAGAAATGGGAAAACGTGAGTGGAGAAAATGTTTGCAGTGCCAAGCCAATTCATGATTAAATTTAAAAAAAGTAAAGACGGTGAAAATGATGTAACTGCAGGAGAAATAACCAGTAGATCTAGAAACAGAGCTAGTTACTTATTCCATTGATATGGAGAAATAGTTTTTGGGCTTTACTTAGAACAAGTGAAGCGGATCGCTTTGTAACCAACTTAAGGACAATTTTCCTCCTTTATTTTCTAATGCAAACGACACTGCTGGTCGAAAGTGGTTGGCTTACGTTTTTGAAGGGGATTCCAAACATTGCCAGCCAGAACTACTTGGGTACTTTCAGGACGGTTCACGAAACGAAACGTGATTTATTTTTCTTAATCCTAATCAAAATGGTTCAAATGGCTCTGAGCACTATGGGACTTAACTGCTGCGGTCATCAGTCCCCTAGAACTTAGAACTACTTAAACCTAACTAACCTAAGGACATCACACACATCCATGCCCGAGGCAGGATTCGAGCCTACGACCGTAGCGGTCGCGCGGTTCCAGACTGTAGCGCCTAGAACCGCTCGGCCACTCCGGCCGGCTTTGAATCTTAAAAACTGAACTTGAGAAAATAAAATACAATCCACCTCAGCTGTTTAATATCGATGAGGCAGGGATTATAACCATAAAATTCATAGCTGTGAAAGTGTTTTCTTTGAAAGGCAAATCTGTGGTCCACAAGCTTCCTTTCGTCGAGAGAGGCGAAAGCTCAGTGCTGTCATGACATGCATGTTGTCTGTTGGTCAATGTGTTCTCCTATGATCAATTTCCACAGAAAGCGAAAAGATGCAAATTTAGTTAAAATCAGGACGGATACAATGTGAACTTCGCTGTCGTTTGTGAAACCTTTAGATAAAGATCACATTTATTTAAATTTCGGATGGTCACTATGCCCGTACTAGAACCTGGAAATGTGAACTTTGCTAAGGAAAATCATAATATTGTTGTGCTTGCCACCACATAGAACTCACAAATTGCAGTCCCTAGATGTAGCTTTTATGAAACCTTTCAAAACTTCCTACCATCGAGAGATTGGCTGATGTTTCTGCACAAGTACTGACAGGATAGTCACGCAGTATGAAGCTGCTGAACTTATGAGAAAAGATTTTTGTGAGGGCAGCAACAATATATAACGCCATTAGTGGGTTATCCCTGTAGATATCATCAATTTCAACGATTCTCCAACGCCCATTATCTCTTCCTCAAAATGAAGACAGCCAATTGGAAATGGATGATTATGTTGCACCGTTAGCAAATTCTCCTTCCCACTTCGATACTGTTTCCATCTCCATATCACTCAAGGACATAAGACCAACATTGACAGTTCACGAACCAACTCGCAAATGGACAAGTGGAGAGAACGTAGTGTTGACACTAGAGCCCCATACAAAAAGAAGGTGAAAAAGATTATGAGCATAGCAAACAATAAAAGTCTGCTCTTATCGCAAGAAGTAATACTGCACCAAACTAGAAAGCTGCGACGAATCACAATACGTAGATTAGAGAAAGAAAAGAGAAATTTTCAGGTTCATCAAGCAGCGACGATCACGATGAAGAAGCTCGGCCTGTCGACTCACACGATAATCACGATGTGGACAGACAACTGACGCAATCTGCGCCTTTTGCCAACAAAACATTCGCACGGTAACAGTGGGCAGGAATGGGTAAGATGAACTTCCTGTTCAACTGGAACCGTACATTCTGTAACGTAACAAGTGGAAGAACGAAATATGTTCGTCCTTTTTATCTGAATTACTGACTCTATTTCATGTTTCTTTAACTCGTTGTTTTAATATAAGCATGAGCCAGTGGCGACCATGAGATCGACTGTGTGCTTATGTTATCGGTATCTCTTTCAAAGCCTATTTTCTCAATAAATTGTGGTTATATATTATCGTATACCGCTTCATCATTCACAGTTATGTTAATACGACACAGGAATCTTAAATGTCATATACACAAGTATGGTGTAAATATCTGTAAATATTAGGATAAAATATTAACTGATAATACCTAGGCACCTATTTTGTTACATTAAATCATTTCTTTATGTTTTATTACAGTTCCCATATTCAGTAAACATATAGCACCTTTCTTTCTCACGTTTCTTAATTGTTTTCAATAAAATTGTTGAAGCATCTTTGTGTTGGTGTTTAAATCAAAGTCACATCAGATTACGTAGGTAAACCTTCATTTTATGATTGGTAGGGTCTGTATGTACCTAACTGGCAACTTCTATAACAAGTGCTCCTAATTGCGCCTGGGTGACGTAAGCGGAAGTATGAAAACGGTTTCGAACTCCATTTTCACCTTTTTTAAGCACGGCAGAATAATTGTAGAAAGGCTTATAAGGAGCTAGACTGCTGGAAAGTGATTTTAGATAGTACCAGTTATTTTTATTTAGTTACCAACTAAATGTTTTGACAAGAGGGAGAAATAGCAAAAAATACGCTGCGCAACAAGGATTACTACTTCAAAACCCAGCAACTGTATTCCACTGCGACGCAAAAATGTGAAATTTGCCTCAAAGATGCCTACGATCTTCCTCTGTGATGGCGCCCTGTGACGTCACCTTCGGAGGGGGGGGGGGGGGGGCGACGCATCAAACAGCAAGATGTCGACACACGCGAAAAAAAAAAAAAAAGGCCACAGTTCAAAAGTTCATGTGATCTGTAAGGAGGAATAACAACACATGGGCACCAAATGTCAGCAAGATTCTGCCCAACGCCATGGTGAATGTCTCAAACTATGGAGAGGTCGTCACACCCCATCTTACCTAAATTTCACCTCTTCTTTTGGAATCTGTGCGATGGAAGTTAGAACCGTGACATCCAGGGCTGAAATCACGCGGTTTTCTTACGGAAACCTTTCAGACAAACCGCCACTCAGAATCGACACGAAAAACCCTCAGGAATTAGCATAAAGGGCGTCAATAAAACCACCCCTTCTCTTGACACGTTGATTCCCACACATTTCGCGGTCGTAAAGACAGTTCACAGTGCGATGAATAACGGGAGACGTTCTTGAGAACCTTTCACGCTGCTGACGCCGCGAGAACGTTTCAACCCCTCTCTGAAGACATCGTGTGGCTGCAACCCCCTTGAACGTGATCTGACCCCTTTGTAATGTATTGTGACCACAATTCTTGCTTTGGTGGAGAGGGTGGAACAACTAGGGACCGTTGAAAATCATTCCTCGAAATCTGAAAGTTATCTAAAGTAACAAAAGTTGCCTATTCTTCTTCAGCCCTCCTGTGTCGTGATCACGGAGAAGTGCGACGTTGAGACACGCGCGAATAAAACATCAAATTGTCCTCCAACAACCCCCCCCCCCCGTCCCCAGTCCCACCACCATGTCGCCAACGCCTCGGTGACACCTGCCCACATTTATTGAAAATTTTAAACACACGCCTTTACAGAGAAAACCTGTGACGCAGTCCTAGACGTCTGCAGGCTGGCAAAGTGGTATCGGAGGGGCAACAATTGGTTTTCTCTGTAAGGGTACATTTTAGAATTCTCAATAAATGTTGTGAGTGGGTGCTACCGAGGGTGTCGCCGAACTTTGAGGGAGGGCGGGGGGTTGGGGTGTTAGAGGGGCAGTCTGACGTTTTATTCACACGCGTATTAATGTCGCACCAATTTGTGATCACAGCACAGGACGGCTCGAAACAGAGGGCCGAAAAAGCAGACGCAACGTTTGCTGCGTCAGATCACATTCAGCTTTCGACGAATGATTTTGGACAGTCCCTAGTGGTTCCATCCTGTACACCAGAGCAACCATTGCTGTCAGACTATACTTCAAAGGGTGTTGCATCTCCACGATGGCCTTAGAAAGTGGTTGAAACGTCCGGCCAGTGTCAACAGTGTCGAGAACGCCGCCCTGTTGCTGATCTCACTGTGAACTGGCGTTTTCCACCACGAAATGTGTGGGAATCAACTAGGACTGTTGATATTTTTTTAAAAATAGAGAATCCGATATATCGATATTTAAAAAATTCGTTATCGGCACTCGATATATCGAAAAACGTTATCTATATGTCTAATATCGACGTACCAGAGGAAAAAAAAAAGTCGGCTGCACATTGTAAGTAAGCATATTTAAGTATTTATTTATTATTAGCTATTCTGTACATCAACAAGCTATCAGCCTGCTTATCCCTCTCAGAGCAAAAACTGAACGGAAAACGATGCACGTCCGCGCCCGTTCACTTGCTAAAAATGGTAACTGCAGGTAAGTGGCACAATAAAAAGTGTCCAATGGGTCCGTCGTTTGGTTTCGTCACATATCGGATTTGTCTGGAACACTTGATATCGACTTCCCTGATTTTTCCATTTCTGGAAACGCCAGCGATGCCACAGCTGTAACGTCAAAATTTCGTGTTGAAGTTAAACGTTGCAGTTCGTGTTGGTAGCTCCGATTGCGTCAGCATTTCCCCCTCATATGTCTCCATTTAGATTTTTGTTCACCAGTTTCAGCAACCATTTTTGAAGAATGCCGATATAAAGAAATAGCACACTAGTTGCGCTGAAAATTGTTTTTAGACGCAGCTGGTGTGCTATTTCTTCACATCGGATATCTTACTACTCTATACACATAGTCACGCCCCCCCCCCCCCCCCCCCCGTAGTGCAATCAGGCTTCTAAGTCTTTGCGTCATCTATACTTCCTTCACACAATCAAATGGTTCAAATGGTTCTGAGCACTATGGGACTTAACTTCTGAGGTCATCAGTCCCCTAGAACTTAGAACTACTTAAACCTAACTAACCTAAGGACATCACAAACATCCATGCCCGAGGCAGGATTCGAACCTGCGACCGTAGCGGTCTCGCGGTTCCAGACTGTAGCGCCTAGAACCGCTCGGCCACTCTGGCCGGCTTCACACAATCAAAGAGAAAGACTGGACGTGATGAAAGTTCAAAAAGTAGTAACACTGCTTCACACAGTGAAAGTAAAATTATGTTCTACTACTATTTCAAAAGAACTTCAAATATTTATCGAAAATGGCATATATATATATATATATATATATATATATATATATATATATATATATATATATATATATGAGACAACATCACAAGGGAAGGGGTTGTTTCATTGACGCCCTTTATGCCAGATACTGAGCGCTTTTCGTGTCGATTCTGTGGCAGTTTGTCTGAAATGTTTTCGTCGGCCACCCATAAGAAAACCGTGTGATTTCAACCCTGGGTGTCGTGGTTATGACCGTGGCAGAGATGTCAAAAGAAGGAGTGAAATGTGGGTTTGACGGGTGTGACGACCTTTCCATTGTGTGACATACACCATGTTGTTGGGCAGAATTGTGCTGAAAGTTGGTGCCGATGTGTGATCATTTATCCACCGTACAGCTCACATGAATTTTGAGTTGTGGCCTTTCTTTCGAATGTGTCGACACCTTGCTGTTTGAAGAGTCTCCTAGCCCGAAGGTGACGTCGCTAGGCGTCACGATTTTACATCACTATAGACTAAGGTTTTAGGCATCTTTGAGCCAAATTTCACAATTACGCTCCGCAACAGGAGACAATTAGGGGGTTTTGAAAAAGTGATGCTTTAACTTTGTTGCGCAGTGTAGATACGGTAGGCGTTGTTTGAGATACACTCTACTGTTCGCACACGCCTAGTTATTATTCTCGCGACAGAAACATACATGAAACACAGTTTATACAATTGTTATCAGATCAACATAGTTTATATAACCTATGACCTAAGTTTGGCCACTTCCAGTGCATTTCAAGTTGCGTGGTGAAGGCCACCTTCTGCGCGGGTGGCTGGACACAGTCCACACTGAAGTATATGTCCGATCTTTCCTGCAGTTGCACTGTATTTTGTTTTCTTCGACGTATCCCTATTTTGCCATGTTAACACGTAATCTGCCCATTCCTGATTTCAGCCTATTCATGGACTTCCGGATTGGCAAATTCTCATCATGACCAGGGGATAAAGATTCTTTCCAACTAGGAGGGTGGGATGTCTCAGCCATCCATAGTTGCAGCCTAGCTTCTTCATCAGTGGTTGTTAGTGTCTCCGATGTTGTGAGGAACCTTTTCCTTGACCTTAGTCGTTGTGGGTAGGATTGTTGCCCATGCATGGAACGCGTTTTTTACTGCTCCAGTTTTGTTCTTTAACTGTTTGCTGCTATTTCTCTTCGAACAGGTGAAAGAGAATTACATTAATTACACCACACATGAGGGCAGGGCCAAAATTTGTTGCCCTTGACGTTCAGCATTGTTTTCCTTAAGTCGAAAATGAAGTATGTCTGAATTTTTTTCCGTGTACATCGGTTTTCCAATAATTAAGTTTCATCCCTCTGGTATGATCCTGGAGAGTTTCAAAAATACCAGTATATAGCTATCATAATCTTTGCACTGGATTCAAAACTTTTTCAGAAAATACACTCCTGGAAATTGAAATAAGAACACCGTGAATTCATTGTCCCAGGAAGGGGAAACTTTATTGACACATTCCTGGGGTCAGATACATCACATGATCACACTGACAGAACCACAGGCACATAGACACAGGCAACAGAGCATGCACAATGTCGGCACTAGTACAGTGTATATCCACCTTTCGCAGCAATGCAGGCTGCTATTCTCCCATGGAGACAATCGTAGAGATGCTGGATGTAGTCCTGTGGAACGGCTTGCCATGCCATTTCCACCTGGCGCCTCAGTTGGACCAGCGTTCGTGCTGGACGTGCAGACCGCGTGAGACGACGCTTCATCCAGTCCCAAACATGCTCAATGGGGGACAGATCCGGAGATCTTGCTGGCCAGGGTAGTTGACTTACACCTTCTAGAGCACGTTGGGTGGCACGGGATACATGCGGACGTGCATTGTCCTGTTGGAACAGCAAGTTCCCTTGCCGGTCTAGGAATGGTAGAACGATGGGTTCGATGACGGTTTCGATGTACCGTGCACTATTCAGTGTCCCCTCGACGATCACCAGTGGTGTACGGCCAGTGTAGGAGATCGCTCCCCACACCATGATGCCGGGTGTTGGCCCTGTGTGCCTCGGTCGTATGCAGTCCTGATTGTGGCGCTCACCTGCACGGCGCCAAACACGCATACGACCATCATTGGCACCAAGGCAGAAGCGACTCTCATCGCTGAAGACGACACGTCTCCATTCGTCCCTCCATTCACGCCTGTCGCGATACCACTGGAGGCGGGCTGCACGATGCTGGGGCGTGAGCGGAAGACGGCCTAACGGTGTGCGGGACCGTAGCCCAGCTTCATGGAGACGGTTGCGAATGGTCCTCGCCGATACCCCAGGAGCAACAGTGTCCCTAATTTGCTGGGAAGTGGCGGTGCGGTCCCCTACGGCACTGCGTAGAATCCTACGGTCTTGGCGTGCATCCGTGCGTCGCTGCGGTCCGGTCCCAGGTCGACGGGCACGTGCACCTTCCGCCGACCACTGGCGACAACATCGATGTACTGTGGAGACCTCACGCCCCACATGTTGAGCAATTCGGCGGTACGTCCACCCGGCCTCCCGCATGCCCACTATACGCCCTCGCTCAAAGTCCGTCAACTGCACATACGGTTCACGTCCACGCTGTCGTGGCATGCTACCAGTGTTAAAGACTGCGATGGAGCTCCGTATGCCACGGCAAACTGGCTGACACTGACGGCGGCAGTGCACAAATGCTGCGCAGCTAGCGCCATTCGACGGCCAACACCGCGGTTCCTGGTGTGTCCGCTGTGCCGTGCGTGTGATCATTGCTTGTACAGCCCTCTCGCAGTGTCCGGAGCAAGTATGGTGGGTCTGACACACCGGTGTCAATGTGTTCTTTTTTCCATTTCCAGGAGTGTATTTCATTAGAAGCTGGAACATGTGGAAGTCAGAGGGTTCCAGACCTGGTGTATAGGCTAAATATGCTGGCAGCTCATAGGCTACTTTAAATCCCGTAGCCAGAGAACATTTTCGGGCAAGTGGATTGCCCCGTTGAACTACGTTGTTTTGCGTTTATTGCCCAAAGGTTCAGACGACTTGCGTAGTCTTTGTCAGATACCTTTTCAATAAGAAACCATTCAAAACAAAACAAAAACTGTAATGGCACTGCATACTGCTTTATCCGTTTAAAGAAAACATACACAAGAATACTGTGAAAATCCGTATAAACAAACACATTCGTTAGATGTAGTTGCCACTTGCCTTCCCTTATTGTACAACATATAGAAATATAGGGAAAAAATATATGATTGATCTCTGCTAGACGTAAAGCGTAAAGCGTATGTCTCTGTGCTTTTACGACTGAGGACTCAGCGGCTCCACTACCAACAACAGTATCACACGCAGCAGTTACATCCGCCCTGCCATTACATGAAGCAGTCTTAACTGTACTTAACAGTAAATCACACCGTGATACACAATGCTTCTCTTGTAGTGTCTACCACTGGATCTGGATGAGCATTCCTATGACAATTTTGAACTTACTAAGTCTGTAACGAAACACGCTGCTCTGTTTCCTCTGTCAGTATCACACTAACGAGCAATATTCAGGCATGGTATCAGCTGAACGAGGGTTTTATAAGCCACCTCCTTTGTGGGAGGACTAATTTTTCTGAAAATTCTCTGTCTGATGATTTTTTACCTGTGGTTAGCTTTACATAGTCGTTCTACTTTAAACCATTGTGTATGCATACTTCCAGATATTTAAGTGATGTGACTGCTTCTAGTAATTATTCTCTAATAGCTTAATTATAGAGTAATAGGAATTTACGCCTACTTATACGGAATAAACTACCTGTCATGGCGGCTGCAGTGTAACACGTGTTAAGTTCGGCTCGCGAAATTTAGTCGAATTCGAAGGTGTTCTCGCAGGTGGTGTTGTCTAGTACAAGTGGAAATCGTGTAAACAACAGTGTTCTGTGCAGTAGTGCTATTTTTTTTTCTGTGCTCCGCCAATATCTTCGAGAAAATGGTAAACAGAAGAGTCAACAACAGCGCGTCCAGCAGCGGGGAAGCAGCAGGTGCGGCGGGCCCGCTCTTGGCGGAAGGTGCGGCCGCGGCTCCCGGCATAGCGGAGCTGGTCCGCTCTGAGGTAAACGCTGCGCTTCGCGATAAAAACAATCTCGATCTGATAGCAGGCACTATATCAGATACTGTAACGGCAGCAGTATTGGCCAAAATGCGTGAAACTGTTGAGGCCAATACTGCCGAAATTACAGCACTAAAAAAGTGTGTCTGAATACGAGAAAAAGGCACGAGAGTTGGAAGTGAAACTATCTGCCGCAACTGACGAACTAGAACAGTACCAAAGGCGAAATAGTCTACGACTGTTTGGAGTAGTAGAAAATAAAGAAGAAGACACGGACAACCTGCTTATACAGGTTGCGCGTGGAAAATTAGGCGTAGAAGTGACCAAGGCAGACATTGACAGGAGCCATGGGGTGGGACGAAAACTGCCAGGTGCCACCAAACCTCGTCCAATAATAATTAAATTTATCTCGTACCGAAAAAGGGCAGAGATCTTTACCCAGAAGAAGAAGTTAGCAAGGACAGGGCTTACAATAAGGGAAGATCTGACACACGAACGGCTAAAGATTTTAAACAGTGCCATATCCCATTTCGGTCTTCAGAATGTGTGGACTCAGGATGGCAGAGTAATCATTAAGACAGCAGCTGGAAAGAAGACAGTCACAAACATGACAGAACTGAATAGTATTAAGTGAAGCTACTCGAGCCAAAAGTGCAAACTTAACACCATTTGCAAATTGTAACAGCCCTATACTCAGATATAGTCTTGTAATTTTATTAATTTTTTAATTATACCCATATTTGTACCTTCAACTAATTGTTTTTGTAACTGTATTAACTTTTCACTATTTTTTTGTGTCTGTAGCTCTAACCATTACTTAATTTTAGTTACTGCTAATACTTTTTTCATTTTCTCAGTTTATTCTCTTCCGTTCTGAATTAGTTCTATTGCAATTATTAGTTTCTCTTTTAGTTCATTAATCACCCATCTCTTCGGTTTAAATTGTTCATAACAAAAATCACTATCAGTATCACTTTAGCAAATTTCAATCTAATTGTAGCTTCCTACTATAATCACTACCAGCATCACTTTAGTAAATTTCAATTTAATTCTAGCTTCCTACGATAATCTATTAATTATTAAGCTTACTTCTCTCTGCTGGCAGCATCGGCCTCTTAAATCACTCCCTTTTCCCTTATTTCCACCCTAAGCTGTTTCAAATACGCTAATTACATTTCTCCTCGTACGACAGAGGATACACAGTGACACACAGCCGTCACTATTTTGGTCATATTCTCCTTGCACCGAATACCACTAATCCATTTTCTATACTCCCGCAACCTCAGGAAATCTCTAGCAGTCGCCTTTCTTTCGGCACTCGCGGTGTCACACACAGGGCGCGCAAAATCTCGGACACCCCTGTGTTATGTCACTTGGCGGAAGCAGCGGCCAGTGCCCCTCGCGGCAGGTAGTGCCCAACAAAGGGACAAACCAGTCTGCCACCCTAGTTCAGGCTGTTCAGCGGAACGCGTCAGAGCTTTTAGCAGCTCACTGCAACATCCAGTCTTTACCTGCACATTACGAAGAACTTAGCCTCCTCTTCAACCAACTAAACTACCACGTAATCCTCTTATCCGAAACGTGGTTGAAACCACACATATCCTCTGCATCTATTCATCTCCCAGGGTACACATTTCTTAGGGCAGACAGATCAAAAAAGCGAGGTGGCGGCGTCGGCGCGTATATACGAACAGATCTCAAAGCGAAAGTCTTATGTACGTCAAATCCTGCTGAAGAAAAAGAGGCTGAATTCATGTTCATTGAAATAAATATACAAAGTCGGAAATCCTTGACTGGCGTCGTGTACAAGCCGCCAAAAATAAGCTCAATGAGTTCCTTCCAGTCGGAATTACATTCACTTCAGTGTCAATACGAACATGTCATCGTAATGGGTGACTTGAACATAGACCTGCTAAGAGACACTCCCTCCGCAATAAACCTAAGAAGACTGTTTAGTTGCAATAGCATGAACATTCTTCCATTACAACCTACACACCATACGGCGCACAGTCATACTCTTATAGACGTAATCGCAACGAAACAGACTGACAAAGTAAGAGATGTTGGTCAAACATCGGCCCCTGGCCTCTCAGCACATGATGTAATATTCCTGGCCTACTCTGTGCAGCCCCCAAGGATCAAATCGCGTTACATAACTTGTAGGAACATGAAACGTATTGACCTTGACGCTCTAACAGCCGATTGCTCAGAAATCTCATGGCATCAAATAATCAGAAAACCCACAATCGACGGCAAAATTAATGAACTTGGTGATAAACTCACTGCCCTCTATGACAAACATGCACCTGTGCGCACAATCCGTGTAAGAAAATCTCCTGCTCCATGGCTGACAGCTGAATTACGTCAAATGATGACTAATAGGGATGCTGCCCACAGGCGTTTCAAGGCAGATCCGAAACCCGAGCGTTTCGAAGAATATAGAAAGCTACGGAACAGAGTGAAACAATGCATTCGAAATGCTAAAATCAGGCACGCTCGCTCCCTTGTATGCAGCGATCTGACGCCCACGACTCTATGGAAGAATCTCCGTAGCTTGGGGGTCGGAAAGGCAAAATCGGAAACCACTTTTCATGTGTCAGCTAACGAATTAAATGAATTCTTCTCTGCACCTCTGAATACCAGCACAGCTGATAATTACCGTCCACAAGAATCCCTAAACAGGATAACTAACAACGATACCTTCCATCTAAAACATGTAACAACAAATACGGCAAGAAAAGCAATAATGAGAATCTCTTCTGATGCAATAGGCAACGACAGTATCGGTATAACCATGATTAAGAATGTCGCCGATATCTTAGTGCCTGTCTTAACTGACATATTTAATTTTTCCCTCGTGAACGGAATATATCCCACTGCATGGAAAAGAAGCCTAATTTGACCCATCCCTAAGATCGAAAACCCGCAACTGCCTAGTGATTACCGACCAATTAGCATACTGCCTGCTGTTTCCAAAGCACTTGAATATATTGTTCATGACCAAATCACTGAACACTTGCATGAATTCAGCCTATATGACAAATTTCAATCCGGTTTCCGTAAACATCACAGCACAAACACTGCTCTAATTAAAGTAACTGATGACCTGAAATATGCCATCGACAATCGAAAGGCAACAATATTGACGCTACTGGACTTCAGCAAAGCTTTTGACACTGTTAACTTTGACATAATGCTCAGAAAAATGCAACAGCTTAATTTCTCTGAAAGTGCAATGAGATGGTTTGAAAGCTACTTAAAAGACAGACAGCAATGTGTTGTCTGCGTAAATGAAAAATCTTCCTGGAAACATGTTTCCTCGGGAGTGCCACAAGGATCAGTCTTAGGACCACTTTTGTTTTCTTTATGTGTCAACGATATTTCATCGGTTCTGTCCTCCTGTAAATATCATTTCTATGCCGACGACCTCCAGCTCTACCTAAGCGTCAGACCTGAAGATGTAAACACTGCAATCGCTCAGATGAATGATGATCTGTCTTCAGTAGTGACATGGGCGAAAAACCTGGGGCTTAAACTAAATGCAAAAAAGACGCAAGTAATCTTAATAGCCCATCAGAAATTAATAAGTTCAGATTTCCGCGAACGGCTACCTCCTATTCTGCTCGACGGTACTCCAATACCATATCAGAAAACAGTGAAGAACTTGGGTGTAACTTTGGATGAGCATCTCAACTGGGCGGAGAATACAGTCGCAGTGTGCCGAAAGACGTCTGCTTGTCTCTATGCTCTCAAAAAGTTTCGGAACATATTTCCACAGGACTTGAAACGCCAGCTCGTGCAAGCACTCGTTCTACCGAACCTCCACTATTGTGATGTGATTCAACAAGGCATGAGCAGTGAAAACAAAAGACGGCTAGAGCTAACCATGAATGCCTGTGTGCGTTACACCTGCAACATTCGCCGATACGATCATGTTAGTGCTTCATACTCCCAGCTAGGGTGGCTGCGGCCGGACAAATTGCGCGACTACCACACACTATGTCTACTCCACCGACTCCTCGAGGCGCAAACACCCCAGTACCTTGCTTCAGAGATTAAAAACCTGTCATGTCATCATAATCGAAACACGAGGTCACTCTTATTTGGTATCCTAACTGTGCCCACTCACAAAACAAAAACTTTTGCAAACTCCTTCTCAGTTGCCGCTGTCCGCCTCTGGAACAAACTGCCCCTTACCTTGCGCAAAATTCAATCTCCTGCTGCTTTTAAGAAGAAGTTGAAGCATTTCCTACTATCATCCTTATAAAGTTCTCCACAAAATTAATGTACAAGGACAATCCCCTCATCTGTCAAATAGCAAAGCTAGCGTCTCCTATGTTGCCCCTGAGATGCCTTCCTCTTCATCTATCTCTATTAGCCACGCAATATTCTTTTCCTTTATATTTCCTTAATTATGTTTCATCATGTCTCTCTATTCTTCTCCTCCTTTCACCATGAGTCTCCCTCATACTCCCTGCTGCCAGCACTCCTATCTCAAATCTGTCTGTTCAATAATGTCTAATTATAACAGTACTTGTGATCTAAGAATATAAACTCTATATGTATGTATTTTTCCAGGTGTACCTTTCAAATTGTTTATTTCACTTTTTGTACTAGATGTAGTTTAACATGCCTACTAAAAGCATATGAATGTAAAATAAGTAGAATGCCTGGTTAGATGTAAGAGAGGGCCTGATGGCCCTAATCTTGCCAGGTTAAATAAATAAATAAATAAATAAATAAATAAATATTTTTACGTTGAAGGTCAGCTACCAATACGTCCACAACGTGTCGATACTCTGAAGATCTTTCTGTGTTTCGGTACAATTTTCTAGTGTTGTGTACATAGCAGCACCATCCACGAACAGTCTCGTACAACTTCCACCATTATCCACTAAGTGATTTGTATAGTTCGCGAAAAGTAATGGTCCTATAACATTCGTTTGTGGACGCCCGAATTTACTTTTTCGCCAGAAGATTTAACTCCATAAGAATCACATGCTGTGTTCTGTTTACTAAGAACTCTGCGGTACAGTCAAAAAGCTGATCAGATATTGCGTACGCTCGTGTTTTGTTCATTAGGCGGCAATGCAGAACTACCCGTACATCGAAAGCTTTCTACACGTCAAGGAATATCAGAGATGCTGCGTTTCACACGATCGTTCATTGCGGAATCAGTTTTGATTCCTACAGAGGTTTTCGGTCTCCAGACATGTCGTAGCACTCCTGCATAATACGTGTCCCAAAAGTGTACAACAGACTGACCTCAGTAATACGGGTATCTAGTTTTGTGCGTATGTTTGATGACTCTTCCTGAAACCAAAAATGACCTGAGAATTTGTCTCATCACTAGAAAAACTTCTCTCTTCCAGCGACTTATGTCTGTGTTGAGCGATTTAAGTTGAACGTTCGGTCTCCATGCAAGCTCGGTCCAACTCAGTCCTCAATGCTTTAAAAAAACCTCCTCGGCGCCAGACTGTTGGGTCTTGCCCGTTCGTCTCGTATAGGGTGTCTAAGGGATGCTGCATTCTCAGAATCCTATACAACAATTCAAGCAAATAATACTAGTAGTTTTATTTCTATAAAGCAGATAACTTGAATGTACACAATGTTGTCGCAAATGATGGGCGACATGCAATATAATTCAGAGTCCATATTCCTGCAAGTCTGTCACGCAGTTTGTGACTGTTCTCGTAGCATTCTCTGCTGGGTCGTGCTCATACTCCGCGAATACTTTCCACTAATGTCCGCCCGAGGCTGGCAGGAGCGGCGCTGATATTCATTTCTTGCAGAGATCGCTCCTGTCATGACACGGTCCTAATCAGCGCACCATTGGCCGACGTCGTTTCACCGCCTTCTCTGGTCTTACGTCACTCGTCTTTGTTTCGGCGCTTGCACAGTCAGCTGATCCAAATACCATTGAAAAATGGCAGGTACGGAAGCACTGCCAAAAGGCAAACGCAAATATTTAAACAAGCCCAAATGAGTATTAACTACACACACACGCACTTTGAGATTCTTCATTGAGCGGTATCTGAAGATATGCGTCGAGCAAATCAATTTTTGAAAAGTGGCGTCCAGCGCCTAATCCGTCCACGAGATCCTCTGGGCGTGGCAATGGGTAAGTATCACTGACCGTTTGTCGGCTGACCGTAGACTTAAAGTCAACACAGAAGCGAATGCGACCTGAAGGTTTGGGGAGCAAAACCAGCGGACTTGCCCATTGACTAGCTGATATGGGCGCAATAACTCCGCTATCATGCAATTCTTTTAGTTCAGCTGCGACTTTGTCCCGTAATGCAATGGGAACAGTTCTGGTCAGGCAAAATTTCGGCTGAGCATTCACTTTCAGCGTAATATATGCAACAAAATTGTTAGCTTTGCCTAACCTTCAGAAAAGAGTTCCGGGAATTCTTTTAGCAAGCTAGCTACACTGGCTTTTGCATTGACTGCAGACACTGACAACACATTCTCTTGAATGTAAAAGCGAAACAATCAAAAGACTCGAGACCAAAAATGTTCTCACACTCGCGTAATTGAAGCACTATGAAAGTCACTGTTCGTGTATGCGAGCGATACATTGCAGGCAAAGTACACTGTCTTGTCTATTGTAAGCCGTCAGTTGCGTGCTAGTTTTAGACAGGCGTGGAGAGCCTAACAGTTCGTATGTGTGACGATTCAGCGATGTGACAGAGACCCCCGTGTCCAACTGAAATTTCAAACGTTTCCCCACAAAGAAGTAAATGAACAAAACGTTTGTTTGACTGGCGTATCGCTGACGAAACTGCACGCTTGCTAGTTGCAGAGTTGGAATATGCTGCATTACTGACGTGGGCCTTGTGACTGGATTTTTGTGAGTGGGCCGAATTCTTATGTTTTTCCATTACAAACGTATGGACTGTATATGTCCTTTCCTACCACAAACGTAACACTGAGCTTGTCAGGATGGGCAGTCTTGGCGTTTGTGCTATAACACCTAGGGCAAGACTTAATTCTGTTCGCCTGTTTAGCGAACTGCTGACGTGGCGTGGAAGGTTGTTTACTCGGCGTCGCTAGCGCACACTGACGGTGCGCCGTGGGATGACCGCAAGCGAGGGACTCAACCTGACAAATAGTCGGCTGCTCAAATGTATGAGCCGGCAAGGCACCGGAATCGTACTCATCTAGTATTTGCACTACCTGTTGAAATGATGGATCGGACTGTTGCAGAATCTGTTCTCCGAGTTTGACATCAGGCACATTATATACGACCGCATCACGCAACATAAAGTCCGAATATAAAGCACCGCAAGCGCATATGAGTTTGCATTTCCTTGTCATACCCTGCAAATCTCTTACCCACTCGCGATAAGTTTGTTCTGACCGTTTTTTGCAATTAAAGAACTGACACGTAGCCGCTACCACTTTCACTTGTTGGTCAGAATAGTTTGTTAGTGAGTCTACCACTGCGTCGTAAGCAGCATGATTCGGAGTGGCGTCAGGAAAGGGTTTTTGAATGAGGCGGAACACTGCACTTCCTACTGTTGATAATAGATAGCGAAGTTTCACCGTACCTGGTACATTGTGGGCGATGGTATGGACCTCAAGCCGAGGCAACCACTCGAGCCACTCCTCTTCTTGTTCACAAAACTGTGGAAAAGGTGATAACAACTGTAGTCGACAGTGCGCAGCATTGGCGAGTAGCTGCTGCACTGTGTCGAGTAGTGCTGAGATTTGCTGCGTCTGGAACTGGAACACCTGCATTAACCGTGTGGCATCGAACGCTTGCGGCTGCGGCGCCTGAGCTGGGGGCGGCATACTGGAAGACACCACCTGAAAGCAATGATTAGCAAAAAAAACAAGAAACTGTTAAAGCAATAAGCGCCCCTGCAAAGTAAAGACAAGAAAGAATAAAGACACCTTCAAAAAAAAATTTTCGTGGCCGTCGGCACTGGGTTCGGAGCATTCTTGTCGATGGTTGTTGGGTCTCACCCACTCGTCTCGTATAGGACGCCTAAGAGATGCTACATTCTCGGTATGCTATACAACAATTCAAGAAAATAACATTAGTAGTTTTATTTCTATAAAGCAGACCTGACAATACTTAACTTGAATCTACAAAATGTTGTCGCAGACGATTCAGAGTCCTCGGCTATATGCAATGTTCCTGCAAGTCTGTCACACAGTTTGTGAACCACAGCTACCTGTACTCGTAGCACTCTCTGCTAGGCCGCGCTAATACTCCACTAACGGCCGGCTGAGGCTGGCAGGAATGGCGCTTATATTCACTTCTTGCAGGTGTCGCTCCTATCGTGGCGCGGTCCTAATCAGCGCACCACTGGCCGACGTCGTTTCACCGCCTTCTCTGGTCTTGCGTTCTTCGTCTCGGTTCTGGCGCTTATGCTCACGCTAGAACACAGACCGCGGTCACTACTGTGATCGTAGGAGGTGATCGTGAGATTACAGTAAATGAGTCTGAGCAGTAACTAAACAACAGCTCTGTTTTCTAGATACACAAAGCCCTTCGTATCTGAAACAAGTCCAGTCCCACATTCTCAGTATGCATATACTTCACACTCTCGGGATCCTCTACAACTATTGATCACCTCATTACCGTTTGTGCGCTCTTTCATCACTGTAAACACTGAACTGAACGCTCCAGACCCCAAGCCAAGTATTACTATTTTCTCAAATACGTAACTCACAATGGCCACTGTACACTAACTAATCTATAAGGGCCACTGCACACTAGACTACAAAATCTCTATCACTTGTCCCCACATCAGAGCCAGTGGTCTCCTGAAACATAGTCCCAGCTAACAATCCCCACGCCTATGTAACAGATGAAACTTATGCTGTTCAACCTGTCCTATAAATGTAAGCGTGAGCCTCCTCGCATTGAATCAGAGTTTACGACCACCCCTTCCACCCTGCCAATACACTCCTCCAACCAAACTATTCCTTTCATCCATTCTCAGTGATCAAAGATATAATCAGTTTCATAATTTATCCCAAATATCCATTTGTCTGAACGAACACATATACTCCAACAATTCACACTGTCTGCCTATTACATATTTCACGTTACCTACAGACACAAACTTCCAGACCCACTCCCATTTCACTTTCTCCCATCTAGTTACCCTTGTGTAGCCCCAATCGCACCCCACAATACGCAGCGTCTCCAATACTCCTACACCTGTTACCCCACTGTAATCACAGTTGGATCAAAACGCATCGCTTCATGCCGGCCGGTGTGGCCGAGCGGTTCTAGGCGCTTCAGTCTGGAACCGCGTGACCGCTACGGTCGCAGGTTAGAATCCTGCCTCGGGCATGGATGTTTGTGATGTCCTTAGGTTAGTTAGGTTTAAGTAGTTCTAAGTTCTAGGGGACTGATGACCTCAGATGTTAAGTCCCATAGTGCTCAGAGCCATTTTTGAACCATCACTTCAACCATCACAATTCTCACTTCTGCCACTCCCATTCCCACACCAGCTCCTCACCTAAATTCCACTTCCTCTTTCCGTTGTACAGTCCGATTCCACCCAAACTTTTGCCTGAAACTGGCCAAGCCACAGGAGACGATCTACAGTTGAACTATAGCAGCTCCAATATTAACACCTTCAGGAGCATTACAATGTTAGCTCCATTACCATCAGAGTTTGTCATCTCTACATCAAGATCATACATTTTAATTAACCATGAAACCCATAATCCTCTACTATTCTCAGTATTTTTATTTTCTACTTTGTTGCATATCTGCCTAGCTGAAAAGCAAATACTTAGCTACCTGCTACCAGACCAACCTGAAAGCCAAGTGAGAAACAATTTTAAAGATCTACAACAATCCTAATGAGGGAAGCGGGATTTAGTTAATGCTGTTTTTAGAAAAGGCAAGGAGTCCCTTGCAATATAGTGATATACTAAAGAGTCGAAATAGCTGTTCCACAAAAGAAACAGCATACTAAACGATTCCATGACCAATCATACAATACTGTTCGAGTTTGTGAGAGTCATGTCTGGTTGCCATAGAACATGGAAATAATAATGCCATATAGACATTTACATCCTTATTAATTCATGGTACAGTGTTATAGAAGCGGCGAATAATCAAAACTGTCAGAAAACCCAACAAAATTTCACATTTCACAGCAAAATCTCTTTTGAGTTTAAAAGTCTTGAAATATGCCTTCGTTACCAGGAAAGACAGTTGACATATAGGGATGAAATCTCAACCCAAGAATGAAGCAGTACCCACATCTGAGTGCAATACATCATTTCAAAAATGGTTCAAATGGCTCTGAGCACTATGGGACTCAACTGCTGAGGTCATTAGTCCCCTAGAACTTAGAACTAGTTAAACCTAACTAACCTAAGGACATCACAAACATCCATGCCCGAGGCAGGATTCGAACCTGCGACCGTAGCGGTCTTGTGATTCCAGGCTGCAGTGCCTTTAACCGCACGGCCACTTCGGCCGGCAATACATCATTTCGCTTCACAGTTTGTCTCTGTAAAAACTGCCCGTTGTGGCCGAGCGGTTCTAGGCGCTTCAGTCTGGAACCACGCGACTGCTACGGTCGCATGTTTGAATCCTGCTTTGGGCATATATTTGCGTGATGTCCTTAGGTTAGTTAGGTTTAAGTAGTTCTAAGTTCTAGGGGACTGATGTCCTTAGATGATAAGTCCCATAGTGCTCAGAGCCATGTGAACCATTTTGTTTCTGTACACTGACCTGTTTGTGCACTCATTAAGCACTCTTCACTGATGGGTTAAGGCCGTCGGAGACCCAGGGCGACGAAACTAAATGAGGCCCTCGGTATGGTTAGAAACTGATGTAGGGGAACCCGGGGTTGAACGGGGTACCGGGGCAGAATGAAGATGTACGGTACGTATTTTCATGTCAAAGAGGTGCTGCCAGCGATCGGCAGTAAGTAGAACTAGTTCAGACAGTTACTGCTCAACCCTGACAGCCATGTTTGTTTGGTTTTCGTATGCGTTGGATCGTGAAGTTTTCGTTGTGCTAATTTTTGCTCCTGCCTTGTAACGTCTAGCGAATTGGAAGCAAGAAAAGGTATACCCGCTAATTTACAATATGACTATTGTTAGTAGATGCTTAAAATATGTTTAATAATCTTTAGTTTCATGCGGTTAAATGTTTGTTTTCGTATCTTTGTTTAGTGGCCTTACCTCCATAACCTAAACCATATACCTGGGGCGGAATAGGGAAGTACCCCATTCTGCCCTGCTACATTTTAAACAAACAGATCGCTTTTATTAGGCTCCTAATGTATTTTACTTTCGATTTCAGATGGTTCGAGTATATAAGAGAAAAATAAATAGGCAGTCATGGTCTACTGAGGCCATGAACAATGCTGTGGAGGCAGTTAATTCTGGCCATTTTGGGTATTTGAAGGCTTCAAACCAATCTGACGTTCCCCAGACTACTCTGGAAAGATACGTTAAAAAGAAAAGGGAAAACCCTGACTAAAAAATTGATAAAATGCCTGGAAACTTTAAAAACGTATTTACAGGAGAACAGGAATTTCAGATCGTTAAGTACTTAAAAAATATGGAGGCTAGGTTATTTGGCTTAACAATCAAAGACTTGCGTAACCTAGCTTATCATTTGGCTGTAAGAAAGGGCATTGTTCATAGATTTAAAAATGAAATTGCAGGCAAAGATTGGGCCAACGGATTCCTTAAAAGACATCCTACTTTATCTGTTCACAAACCCGAAGCAACATCTGGTGCAAGAGCCGTAAGTTTTAATAAAGTAGCTGTCGATAGATTTTTTCGTTACTAACAAATATAATTAACAAACTCAAACTAATGGCTTCTGAAATATTTAATTGTGATGAAACAGGCGTTTCGGTTAATCCTAAAAACCAATCAAAGATCATAGCCTGCAAGGGAAAACGTCAAGTAGGATCGTAAACATCTGCAGAAAGGGGCGAAACTGTAACCTGCCTCATTTGTATGTTAGCAAGCGGGGCTTGCATGCCTCCAATGCTTATTTTTGCACGAAAGAAGAAGCAGAAAGAATTTGAGTTAGGACTGCCACCAGGAGGTCGGGCTGAGGTCCACAGCACCGGATGGATGACCACAGAGTCATTCTTTGTATGGTTTCGAAAATTTGTAGAATTTTCTAAAGCATCGAATGACTTCCCAGTTCTTCTTATATTAGATGGCCACTCAACACATACCAAGATCATTGACGTTTAGACTATGCGAGGGAGAGTGGCGTTTCGTTGCTATGTTTACGACCACATCGCCCTCACAGACTTCAGCCACTTGATGTTCCTTTTATGAAGCCTTTAAGTCTTCATTATAGTGATAAGCTTCGAAAATGGCTACGAAGCAACCCAGGGAAATTTCAACGCTTTTTGGTTCAGCTTTCATAAAAAGTATAACAACGAAAACCGCTATTAAAAGTTTTGAAGCTACTGGAATATGGCCCACGGACCCATCCATATTCACCGATGCAGATTTCCTCCCGGCAGACACAACTGACATCGGACTTGATAGGCCGTCAGATAAAGAGGTTATTATATCTGGAGCTGAACAATAGGAATTGCCTTCTTCGTAGCACACCAGCTGAAAAAGACGACGCCAACGGGTTGTATGATCAAGCTGGCGAGGTTTCAGAGAATTGTAACAATGAACTGCCGCCCAAGAATGACAAGAGGATAATTGTTCTAGTCCTGGGTGCTGTTGGATGACAACTGACAACACGGCCTCTATATTTCATATTTCACCTGAAATTATGATGCCTTTGTCAAAAGCTAACGAAAGCACGAAAATGGCGAAACGGACGAGGGGAAAGACCGTTGTTTTAACTGATTCACCGGAGAAAAAAGAGTTAGAAGACATTATTAAAGAAAAAGAGGAAAAAAACTATGCCAAAGAAGAAAGAGCGAAGAAAAAACTAATTGCGAAAAAGAATAATATTAAGATTTCAAAAAAGAAAGGAAAGGGCCTGAAGATAAATGGAAAAATGAAGGAGAGAGCATCCAATACTAACGACAATGATTATGAGGAAGTTTCTGACTTCGAATGTTTATATTGTGGAGAGCTTTATTCAAAATCAGTTGAAGGTTGGGTCGCTTGTTCCACGTGCAAAAAATGGGCACACGATTCTTGTGCAGGAATAGATAGCGAAGATGATGAGTCTCTCCTCGTGTGTGAATTTTGTGAATAGCTTTAAGAAAAGGATACATTACATGAAAACTGTAGTTTGATATTAACATTCACTGCAAATTAAATAAATACCGAGCAAGCCAATATTTTCTGCGTTTCTGATAATTTTATACGTTTTTGTAATCACTTGTACTTACCACACCAATGTGCAAATGACATACCTTTCTGTTTTTGAGTGAAAAAAATATTGTTCTCTAATTTTATGGCAATGTTCTTGTATTTTTGTGATTAATACATCATAATGTGTTCATATAAAAATTGGTCACTCTGTTATTTGACACTTTTGTATTTTTAATCATTGTTTTCAGCTTTGTACCCCGTTCTACCCTGGGTTCCCCTACTTGTATTTAGATACAATAGAAAATGAATAACATAGATATAATGACTGACAAAACAATCAAGCATTTATAATGTATGTACTGTACACTGTAGTAATTATAACACAGATTGAAAAAAATTGCAACACCCACAAGGACTGTGTTCATTTACACCAGAGTGTGATATGTGCATACTGAGAGGTTGTAGCTTTAGTGATTTATTTGTCACAGGCATCGGAGATCAGATGGCGCTCATGTGGCCTGTCTGTGGACCCTAAGTTTTAGAGATGAAGAGTGTTTACAACATGTATTCTAGGGTACAACCATGCCCCACTGATGAGCACCTACTCCTGTCGAATACTTTCAGCAATTTGAACGGGACCACATTGTGGGCCTGAGACGAGCTGGTCGGATCTATCGACAGATTGCTGCAGAAGTTGGGCACAGTGTGTTGGTGGTATGTTGCCACTCTCAGCAGTGGTCTGTGGAACATTCCCACAACTGTAGACCAGGTTCTGGACATCTGCATCGCACAGACGCGTGGCAGAATCACTGTATCGTGGGAGCGGCAGAGACTGAGCAAACCTCATCCAGGGACGATATCCGAGCCTATGTTGCACCTTCTATGTCACCAGGGCCCATCGGGGACTGTCTGCTTGCAGCAGGATAATAATCTCGTGTGCCTCTGACCTGCCTACCACTGCCGAGCAGGGCTACACTGGTGTCATAAAATAGTTGATTGCAGAGTGGAATAGCGCTGTATTGTCTTCGTGGATGAGAACAGTTTCTGTCTTTATGTGAATAATGGATGTAAACACGTAGGGCACAGACCTGATGAGCTACCTATTCCAGAGTGCATTTACTCACGACACCCAAGTCCCATTCATGGCCACATTTGGTGTTTCTGCACAGTAAAGTAACCAGTGCTCGCTACATTGCACAGGTTGTTATCCCTGTGTAGTGTTATGTCTTCAACAGGAAGGTGATGTGCTTTTACCTGCATGGCTGCTGCAACGAAACGTGCCCTTTGTGGTGTACAACAACTGCTCTGGCCAGCAAGGTCACCAGATCTCTCGCCAGTTGATCACGCATGGGACATGGTGAACTACAAACTTACTCGTTCTCTAGGGCCTGCAGGGACCATTGCCGCTCTGCAACAGGAAGCCGCCAAATGCTTGGGACAGTCTATCATATGATCCCTTTTGGCATCTTTATGATCATATGCATGCGAGAATACATGTTCGCATTGTCGCTATGTATTGATGAGACTGTCTGGGCGCCGTTTACTGTCACATGTCTCTTTCATTTAACCTGTATTTATCATATACTCCTGAAAAGATGAGCTATCTGTCACCTCACTCGTCAAAAAAATGAACTTGTCCTTCAGGGTGCTGCATTTTTACTCCAGCATTATACGTACTTCAACATATAGGTGAGAAACCTAGAATACGACTCCGCATTTAGCACAGTAACCATCAGGGGGAATGTAAAGAAATAATAAAGAATAGACTAAGAAAACTATCTTTTATTTTATATGTCTGGAAACAAACCTTGTAAATTATAACATCAGTTTAATATCAGATTCATAACCTCAGTACGAGATAGTAGCTATTATTGATACTGTTATGGTACATGTTTTCGCGCCTTTATTGTATTGAAATTCTGAATAACGTCGTTGAAATCTATTTCATCTGAAATGGACAGGTTGGCTAGTCGTTACTGATTAATTGTAAAGTGAAGATAGTTTTTTTTTATTATTTTCAGTTTAGGAAAACTCTTGTAAGATGTGACTTAGACACAAATAGTTAAGAAGTCCAATCTCTTCTCTCTGTATATAAATTGCGGTCACATCTTCACATCCATCTGTGTGTGCAGGCTCTTTGAATCTACTATAGGGATGTCTCTCCTGGTTTGACTAATAGACACACTGATTCACGACGAAGGTTTCTGTATATAATTTATAAATATTTCGTTCAAAGTGTCTGAATTATGACGAATGATGCAAATGACACGATCTCCACCTAGTGAACAGCCACCATAACTATAGAGCACAGAAGCGCTTTGAGAGACCAGAAAGCGACCTCTAACTTGTAATTCCTGCGGCGGTCAAACGGTAAAGCGTTTGCCTGATAAAGAACGTATCTACGTGGGGTCACTTTTTTTTAGACTCTGCATTTTAAGCTAGCGTTCACCTCTCAGTGTTGTGGAGATTCGCCAGAAACAGAACGTCACTCGGATACCACGTTAGACTGTAGCTGCCCTTTTCCCAGTTGGATAACTGTTTCGGGACAGCCGGCCGAAGTGGCCGTGCGGTTAAAGGCGCTGCAGTCTGGAACCGCAAGACCGCTACGGTCGCAGGTTCGAATCCTGCCTCGGGCGTGGATGTTTGTGATGTCCTTAGGTTAGTTAGGTTTAACTAGTTCTAAGTTCTAGGGGACTAATGACCTCAGCAGTTGAGTCCCATAGTGCTCAGAGCCATTTGAACCATTTTGTTTCGGGACACGCAAGTAGCCTAAATGACATCCAATTGATTGCAATCGTTTCAGACAAACTGCATAACGAAAAAAACATGCGTATCCATAACCTGTGGTTTACAGTTCTTTGTGTATAAACTAAAATGGAGCGTTGGCTGTAGCTTTGCTTCGTTTATATAAGGAAAGTTTTACAGCAGTGCAGCATACGAGTCAGCTTTCAGTTTTCTGCCTTCCTTGGGTCAAACATAGATGCGAAAATGATTCTCTACGTGGTGAGACGAAAGATATTATTTTTTGGGACACTTCCAAATTATGCAGAAGACTGGTAAACAAATCTAAAACGACGATAAATGGATTTAGGTCTTTCAGAGATCATAATAATACGGGCACGACCTTCTTGAATGGGATTCAGTTAATTTGGGTGGATGAATACACAAGATTTCGAAATACTTCTACAGCTGCCTGAGGACGCATTTCGAAATATGACGAGAAATTCAGAGTGCTAATTTCTATTTCCCTCACAGTAGCAATTGCAATTTGTGCTCTTAAGTCATGATAAATTCTTCGACCAATGGGCAGTGAGTTACTCAAGTATTCTGATAAACGTGACCTGTAACAAAAAGATGACAACATCATATATGTGATGTGACACACACGATTTAAAGCCGGCCAGGGTGGCCGAATGGTTCTAGGCGCTACAGTCTGGAACCGCGCGACCGCTACGGTCGCAGGTTCGAATCCTGCCTTGGGCATGGGTGTGTGTGATGTCCTTAGGTTAGTTAGGTGTAAGTAGTTCTAAGTTCTATGGCACTGATGACCTCAGATGTTATCCCACGCCCGGGTTCCCGGGTTCGATTCCCGGCGGGGTCAGGGATTTTCTCTGCCTCGTGATGGCTGGGTGTTGTGTGATGTCCTTAGGTTAGTTAGGTTTAAGTAGTTCTAAGTTCTAGGGGACTGATGACCATAGCTGTTAAGTCCCATAGTGCTCAGAGCCATTTGAACCTCAGATGTTAGGTCCCATAGTGCTCAGAGCCATTTTTTGATTTGAAATAAACAAATGTTTTAAACCAATAGTTTCCCTGCAATCGTTACAAAAGACCTGTATAGTGAAAATACAGGAATCCAAAATATGTGGTGTTTCATTTTGTATGCTTCAAGTAAAACTTTTTCAGAAAAACTACTAAACTGGGAATGTGTAGGATCACTGTTTACAAGTTAGTGGTGCAGTGGACCAGGCTTATTGCCACACCCACTCACTGTGGTCAGGGTGTAGGCCACGGTGACGATAATTGACTGAGAACTTGTCCCAACCCCACAATGATACATTTATCTGACGAAATGGAATACACTACTACTTAACAATAATGTCTAGCAGCAAAAGTCTGTTCTCTCGCGATCGCGTGACGGCACGAGCAGTCGTTGTCGCACAATAGTTCTTCTCGAACACTGTTCCTAGAGCGTGTACAAACCTCAGTGATCGAGCACGTTGTCCGATCACATAATCGCGGGAAAATGACGGACGCGTGAGCGGTCGAAACCGACCCACAGGGAACAGGATTCTTCACGGTCGCGATGAGAAGAAACGAATAGAAGGCTCTGACTAAATGATCCCATAGCACTGTGGGGAAGTCGCTTTAAGGCCAGTTCCCACTAGGGCTGCTGCGCGGCAAAACCCACCGGCAGGCCTGTGGTTGCTATTGAAACGCCGTTCGTCGCGGTTTGCCCGTGTGGAACCGCTGCTGCAGCCGCGTGCCGCGCCGCAGGCCCGCGCCGCCAATCACAGAACGCGCCGAAGCACTGGCGCGGACGCGGCGGCAGCTATGAAATACTTATCATCCGATTTCAAGTAAACTATTTGGTGAAAAAATTTGATTCTTCTGCATCTTACACCCTCATATCTTCTCTCGATAAGGGACCCAATTTCTTTTCGTTATTCGTTGTGGTCACCTACTGTATCGTATTTACGTAAACTATTACACGAAATTTTAATGAATGTGCAGAGGTAAAAACGCATTGCGTGGACTTTGCGTATAGTTCATTTTAGGTAATACATTATTGTGTATGATATTTAGTCAACATATCGAAATTGTTTTTAAAGTTGAGAGCAGAGTGATAGCTATCACCATTCTCGTCCTAAACCGTGTGGTTGTATCAACCCCAAATTTCGTAATCGGTTCAAGGAATCGAAACGTGTTTTTTGCAAATGATAACTTTTAAAGAGTAATGTATTTCGTCGCATGATAAATATACAAAATCTATTTATCTACCAAGATATGAAAGTAACTACAGTTTCTCAGAATTTTTTTAAACGGCATTGAATAGCATGTGAAATGAGAATTACAGTGACATGGAACACGCTATTATTTACAACATTCTGTATAGGCATACAGAAGTTAAACCAAAACTAATTTGCTGGTATGTCATAAATTGTAATTTGGTATGTATCTACAGCTATTGATTATTTCCTTTGGTAAGTAACAAACGCTTTTTTCTTGCTGCAGTGCACTTTATTTCTTCAAGACGAGTTTCGCCTTTTACTTAAAGGCATCTTCAGTGGAGTCTAGAATGATTCAATTTTGTTTTGATATGTGATACTTGCAGATTATAAAACAGTTCATATCCTTTTTTTTACGTGTGTAAGTGATTACTTACAGTGAATCGAGTTTTTGGCAGACATCTGTGTTTCCCCTCATCCCGTTACATGCTGGAGGTTGAACTAAAACTTAGCTTATGGAACAAAAGCACATTTTCATGTTCACTTTTTTTTTCCTCTGCCATTAGCTGTAGACATTTTACCGAAAATTTAGATTTAAGTCGTAACTACAGTATGCTTACCTCATGTCTCTTCCTTTTTGGTTTGGTTAAGTACATGTTGCCAACCTAACGAACAACATGCTGGCCGGCCGGGGTAGCCGAGCAGTTCTAGGTGCTAGTCTGGAACCACATGACCATTACAGTCACAGGTTCGAATCCTGCCTCGGGCATGGGTGTGTGTGATGTCCTTAGGTTAGTTAGATTTAAGCAGTTCTAAGTTCTAGGGGACTGATGACCTCAGACGTTAAGTCCCATAGTGCTCAGAGCCATTTGACCCATTTGAACTACATGCTGAAAACTAACGTTTGTTTATTTCTGTTCTCCTTATATCTGTATGTGTGTGTGGCTAGGCAGTGAGAGTTATAGAAAGTTGAAAGTGAATGCAATAGTTGTAAGAGAGTGGTTGAAAGGTTTGGTGTTCAACTGATTTCAGTTTTGGTTTAGATGTTTTGTGGAGGAGTTCATGTAACAGTAAACTAACTGCTTACATTAATAGATAAAATAGTAGAATAACATTTCAACAGATGATAATTATCAACTCCTTTGTCCGTACTCTTACATGAACCCCTCCACAAAATACTCAAATCAAAACTCGAATCAACTGAACACGAAAACTTTCAACTACACTCTGGCAGACATTACATTCACATGCAACTTTCTACAACTCACCACACACACACACACACACACACACACACACACACACACACACACACACACACAGAAATAAATGGAAAAGAACGAACAGGCTTTAGTTTTCGGCATATACTTCATTAGGTTGGCAACGTGTACATAAACAAACAAAATAAGAAGAGACATGAATTGAACGCACAGTAGTTACGACTCTAAATCAGTTTTTGGTAAAATATTCGCAGCTAGTGACAGAAGAATAATTGTGCTTCACACCAATTATAGCAAAGAACATGAAAATTCTGAAGAAAAAAGCTTGTAACGTGAAAATGTGCTTATGTCACGTAAGCGATTTTATTGTGCTATCTACAGCCTGCGACTAAATAGAGGAAGCGCAGACGCCAGCCAGAAATTCGATCAACTGTAAGTAATTACTTATTCACGTAAAAAAATAAGACCTGAACTGTTTCATAATCTACAAATATCCCAACGATTCCACTCGGAGAGCTTGAAAGTAAAAGGCGAAAATGCTCTAGAATAAATAAAATGCGTCACAGAAAGAAAATGGCGTTAGTTATTTACAAAACGGATTTTTGTGCTTGTTGCAAGTGATGGCCACGTAAACAAATTTCTTATTTATTATTTCGTTATGCCTTAAGACATTTTGCTTATTTGCAACGTTTTGAGAACTTTATAACTTGCCAGTTACTCTTTCCAGCATCGCTAAAATAGTCTTTACAGTCAGGATGTATAGCCTTTGGTAAGTAGATTTCTTTACCGAAAGATTTTACATTTCTGATCGAATCTTTATGCCAAACACCTTGGGAAAGGATACCAAAAGTACCAAATATAATATTATGTGAATCGTTTTCAATATCCATAAAGTCTCACTGATCACAGCCTTGCAAGTAGTTATGAAGGACCAGGCATAATAACTGCTTTCACAGTTACCACTTTATGCTTTATAATCCAACTGCCGATTCCATATTTGGTTGCCAAAGTACCGTATTTATTTTTTGATTAACCTGTTTCCCCCAACAAAAACGGTAATTAAAAATAGTTTTATACGACGTTCGTGCATCCTTTAATATACCTGAGAATGGTCACATGATATCTGAAGTCAGCGGAAAAGCCTCCACTGCACAAAAAACGTACGGCAGCGTATGTAAAAGTGCATTACGATACATTTGTCACCAATGACCTCTACACAGTTTGAGAACTGCCAGTGCATTCGAAAGTCATGGATACTACGTAACCAGTCATTGGTTGTTGTTTCATGAAGAAATACACGTCTTATGGAAAGTGCTAAAAATGACCATAACAGTAATTAATCTTTATCCTTTCTGGGAGTCCTCTTAGGAAAACTGTGCCGCGCGGAGTGGCCGCGTGGTTCAGGGCGCCTTGTCAAGGATTGTCACGTGTTGTTCTTAGCATTAGTTAGTTTGCCGGCCGCGGTGGCCGAGCGGTTCTAGGCGCTTCAGTCCAGAACTGCGCGACTGCTACGGTCGCAGGTTCGAATCCTCCCTGGGGTATGGATGTGTGATGCCCTTAGGTTAGTTAGGTTTAAGTAGCTCTAAGTTCTAGGGGACTGACGACCTCCGATGTTAAGTCCCATAGTGCTCAGAGCCATTTGAACCGTTAAGTTAGTTTAAGTAGTGTGTAAGTCTGGGGACTGATGATCTCAGCAGTTTGGTCCCTTAGGAATCCACACATATTTGAACTTTTTTGTTTTGAAAACTGCAGCATTCAAGTTGTAACATTTCCCTAACATAAGGCTGTTTGCAGAGACTAATAGAGCTGTATACACAAATATATCACAAGTATATGTGCTGGAGGTTATATTAAACAAATATTCTGGCAATAAATACGCAACTGGCCTACCTAATTAAAAGTGATGTTATTTGCTGTTGGGCTGCATTGACAAGAAATGCAATTCGTCTGCGTATTGATACAGTGTTCCACAGTTGTCTATTCTGTGTAGGTGTCTTCATCTCTATGTAACTACTGCACCCTACATCCATTCCAATCTGCTTACCGTCGACAAGCCTTGGTCTCACTCTACAGTTTAGCCTCCATTACCAAACTGATGATTCCTTGATGGCTCATAATGTGCCCTGTCAGCTAACCCATATTGTAGACAAGTTGTGCCATAATTTCCTCGTCCTCCTCTATTTAATTCAGTACCTCTTCTTTAGTTATACGATCGTCGTATCTAATCTTCAGCATTCTTATTTATCACCACGTTTTGAAAGCGTCCACTGTCCTCATGACGGAACTGTTCATCGTCCACGTTTCACTTACGCACAAGGCTACATTCCACACAAATACCTTTATAAAATACTATCCAACCATTAAAATGTATATTCGATGTGAACAAATTTTCTTTTTCAGGAGAGCTTTTCTTGCTATTGACAGTCTGCGTTTTATATCCTCTCTACTTCTGCCTTCTGAGCTACTGCTTCCCTTCCAAGTCACTGGAGCCTCAGAACTGCAGTTTGATTTCTGTACAAGCTTTCAGTGATTTCATATGGCATCATATTTTGGGTCAATCCGTCGTCAAGAGAGAAAGTATTCATTGCACAAAAGCGTGTAATCGGAATAATAGCTGGAACCCACCCAAGATCACCTTGCAGACATTTATTTAATAAACTCGGGATATTCACAGTACCTTCGCAATACGTATACTCACTTATGAAATTTGCCATTAATAACCCATCCCAATTCAAAAGTAACAGCGAAGTGCGTAGCTACAACATTCGAAGAAAGGATGATATTCACTATTCTCGATCAAATCTCACTTTGGCACAGAAAGGGAAGAATTATGCTGCCACAAAAATCTTTGGTCATTTGCCAAATAGTATTAAAACTATGACATTTAAAAGGAAATTAAAAGAAACTTCTGAATGACAACTCCTTCTACTCAACAAATGAATTCTTAGATATGTAACTGTAAAAAAAAATAAGTAAATAAAAAAAGTAATTAATTATTTTGTGTAAAGAAAACTTATGTTAAAGTGACATGTTCCACATCATTTCGAAATGTCATATTCATGATCTATGGAACAAGGATTAATGTATGTATTTAATGTATGTTGTAGATAATCTTATGTCCCTGTGTTTTATCACTGATACCTCCAGAACTTCAAAGAGTGTCTTCCAGTTAATATTGTCAAAACCTTTCTCTAAATATACAAATGCTATAAACACAGGTTTGCTTTTCTTCAGTCTGTCTACCAAGCTAAGTGGTAGGATCAGTATTGCCTCTCATGTTCAGACATTTCACAGGAATCTAGCATTGTGCTCATGTTAGTTTGTACAGTCCCTCCCCTTCTCCTCTCTACATATTGCTTCCACCCTCTAGCCTTATCTTATTTGCTTAGTTCTGGGTTGCCAAATGAGGTCTTGACAGTTGCTTCTCCTTTGAGGAAAGTTTTCTTTCTTATTTAACGTCGGCATGTGAGCTTTCCAAGGCCAAAATAACTGTTGCGATTTTTTACCCTCTGTCAACGTCATTATGGCCTACTTTATTTGCTGCACTTTTATATTTTCCCCTGTCAGTTAAATTCAACATATCCAGTTTTATCCGAGGATTTCTACTGTGCCTGTTCCCCATTTACATCCTCTGCTCGGTTTACTAAATGAGATAGTGAACAACTAAGGACGGTAGTCATGAAATCTGTTGATGGTGAAATATGAAAACATGTGAAAGGGTACATCGTAAAGAAAATAAAAAATTGTTATGTCTTCACCCAACTTCGTCTTTCCTTCATGTAGGTTCACGGGATAGTTGATCAGACGCACCGGGCGTTTCGGTGGGTCCCGCCCCATACCTCAGTGGCGGCCCGTCATTGGCTACTGCTAGCGCCCGCCGTTTTCAGATGGGAACGCCGATCCCGCGTCGACGCGGAAAACGCTTGCCGCTGCCGTTGCCGCGCGCCGCGCTGCCGCTTGTATTGGGAATAAGCTCGACCCACCTGGTCTGCGGCAAGCAGAATCAGACTCCCGGAGAAGCGTTTACACCGTTCTGTTGCTCAACTCGCAATGGTCTCTGCTTTGCCCCTGCGCGCCTCTGCGTTTCGCACCTTTGCCAAAATTTGGCCTAATCGTAATTCTGTGGGCGTGCCGGCGAAATCTGGGCACTGCTAACTTGTGCTTACATTAACAACGGCTGTGGCATTCACCCATTCCTGAGCGTGGCTTGGCTGCCACACACACCTCCACTTCGAAGACAGAGCTCAGGAGCTGTGAAAAGGTGCTTTTGATCAACTTGTGGCTAGCACGTTTGGAGCTCTCACACTTCGTGGTGGCGTCAATGCAAACGCAATGGAGGCGGGCTGGTCGGAGGTGCGTGGGCGGCGACCAGTGGCACCGGTGCGGTCGGAGTGTCCGTGTGCAGCCAGTTAGTGGCAGCGGTCACACTCACAGTTGTACGACGTTCGTCTCGAAGGACACTAACGTACGAGCAATGTCTGTTTGGCAATTAATGTAACGAAAAAAGCATCCACAAGTTGAACAGTTAACATAAGGTAATGAAATAAAGCATTTACGAAGTAGTACCATTCGTAGTTAACTGTCCGATGCAGAACCGAAGTGCGTATTCGATCCAGCCTCGGTGCTCGAGACAGTGGAGGCAGGGGAACTCCACAGAGCACCTTAACCCGTACGGTAACGGTGTTGTCGCGACTCGAATACGGGTCCCGCGACTACGACGGACTAGCCGGGCGGTGCGGCGGGCGAAGTCCGGAGTTCCGCGGGAACACGAATGTAAAAACTGGTGAGACAGGTAACCCGGCCTCGACGCCCAGTGTGGCGGAGGCACGGGAACGCAGACGTCAGACTGGGAGCTGTGACGGACGAGCTGCCGGTGAGATGGGAGGTGACGACCGGAGCTCGACCGGAGATCGGTTGACGACGTGGCCTGCCGGAGACGGAGTCTCGGCAGCGAGTGGCACGGCAGCTCGGGGACCGTATTCTGACCCCGTACGGCAAATGGTGCGCACGTGGGCCGTATCGCACACTGCGAAATCGTTATTACGCGGCACGGGCGTCTGAAGCAGGTGCGGTGTCCGGCTCGTGTGGTGTAGTCCACTGCCAGCTGAAGTAGGGGTGGTCGGTGTGCCTGTGGTGCGTGCGGCCCAGGCGGTTGTGGCAGCTGCCTGGGTGGAGGGGGAGAGGCTGAGGCATACGGGGCAGCACTGTGACGGCTGGCACGGTAGCTAGTGGCTCTGTGCAACAGCGTGCCACACAGCCGAGCAATGTGTGTGAACAGTGCAGTCTATCTGGTGGGCTCTGGTGTGTTGTGATGTGACTGGGGCATCCGAAGCGTGCCACCCAGGTGTCAACGAGGGTGGTGGCGACAGTCTCGGCAGTAACGTTTGCTAAGCTGTTGCCGCCGTCTGACGATTGAAATGATCCACCGTTGTCAGCTTGCTGTGAAACAGACACTGGGATGTGACAGTCTGTGGATGCAGTCGAAAGTACTGCGCTGATATTTCTGCAAGAGAAACAGATGGAATGTGCGTATGATGAACCAAATGTTATGGGTGGAGCCAGGAATGGACATTAGTTCGAGTTTTAGGCTGCTGGATGCATTGTGGTAGAGACTGTCCAGATACTCGATGATCTCCTGTTCTTGGAAGTCATCCTCACATTTCACAGGTGGAGGGACAGTGGCACAAACGTGGGACGAGCGATCAGTGACAATATTGTCTGTCTTGCAAATGTGACAAATGTCCGTGGAGAAAAGTGACACGTGTTCCAACTGCCAGGATTGGTGCGGTAAACATTTAGTGTTGCTGACCTGAAACGTGTGAGTGGCGGGCTTTTGGTCAGTGTAAATAACAAAGGAGTGGGCTTCTACAGGTTGGTAGACGTATACTGCCTCATAAACGTCGAGCAGCTCTTGGCCTTAGGCATGCCAAGCCCATTGTTTCATCAATAGCTTGTGTGAGAAACGGCGAAACGACTGTCAGCTCCTGCTGATGCACCAATGAAGCACTGCAGCACCTATGGTGGTCTAGTAGGCGTTCAAAACCACGCCCATTTTAGTGTCGCACACTAGGAGAGTGAGCAGCATCGCTTCTGTGAGGTTCTGTTTGGTTTCAGCAAAGCTTTTTTCCTTTGCATCTGTCCAGTGCACGGAAGTCCTTCCCTTCTCAGTAGGGTCATGTAGAGCTGCTGTCAGCAGTTCCTTCACAGCAGCAGCACGAGGGAGATAGCGCCAATAAAAGGTAGCGACATAGTTCTTTATGTGTCTGTGGGCGTAGCATATTTAAGATCACCTGTACCTTGTCAGTTAGTGCTGTAGATCCGCTTGGCGTTATTAAATGCCCAAGAAACTCTATTTCAGTGGCCCTGAATACGCGCGCTTCATGTAGTTATTGACGATGCTGGCATCAATCAGGCGCTAAAAGACTATTGTTAGGTGGCGGTGGAGATTAGGAGACTTCAAGAAGACCAGGATGTCGTCGAGAAACATGAAACAAACGGTAAGCCTCCTAAGACGCCATCCAGGAAACGCTTCTGGATCTGCACAGCATACCTAAGACTGAATGTCACATACATGCTCTCGAAGAACCCAAATGGCGTGATGACTGCCATTTTTTGAATGTCTTCAGGCACCATTGGATTTTGCATGAACCCCTCCATGCAATCAATTTTGCTGAAAATTACTGAGCCCACCAAGGCGTGGCTAAAATCCTGAAGGTTTGGTACAGAATATTGGTCCAGCACTGTTTGTGAATTTAAGGCACTGTAGTCCACACATGTGTGCCATGAACTGTCTTTTTTGAGGACCAGCTGCAAGGCAGTTGACAATGGGCTGCTCGATGGTTGGATGATGCCTTCTCAGAGCGTGGCCTCACACTCAACCTTTACTGCAGCAAGCCTGCCGTGCACGAGTCGATGTGGATGGCACGAGGTGGGAGGACCAGGCACAGTTATGATGTGGTGGATTGTCGAACGTTTCACGTCCCTCAGAGCACCGGGCAGGCAGTGAGCTCCAGAAATTTGTCCAGGCTGTCGGTGTTTGTTTCAAGGCACTTGACTGGTTTCAAACTGAAGACAATAGCCTGACACCACTTTCCCGCTATCTTCACACTTGTTGTTACATCTGTCAGCTGGACATTTGCAACATTGACAAGCAGCTTTTAGTGAATTAGGAAGTCCACACCCAGAGTTGGCTCTTTGATATCAGCCACAGTAAATGTCCACCGTGAATGTGGGGTGTTGTCTGAGGCCCAAACTTCACTGATGTTTGCCATACGTTTTTATGGACGAATTTTTGGCTGCCGTAAGACATGGGGCCTCAGCTTCCTCTGGACCCTTAGGACAGCTCTAGGGAAAATCGGCATATCATAACACGTGTCAACGAGGTACCTCACACTGTCAGTCCAGAGATGCTTGGATATTGCACTACAGCTGGGTGCATCTAGGCCCAGTTGCTGCTGGCATTTGGGTACGAACAGGGAGGCCAACACATTGTCGCATTTTTGCCGAAGCGGATGTGATACCAGCAAAAGCCATTTGGTGGCTGATCTGATGTCGGCAGAGAACCGCTACAGTGGCTGGTGCTGTATTGCCAGTTGTGCAAGCCAGTTTGGCAGTGGCTAAATCTGCTGTTGCTGTGATGGCTGCTGCCCTCTGGCCATGAATGGGCCCCCCAGATTCACTTGACCAATTAAAATACAAATAAAAAGCTACATACCTAAGCAAACAAACCATAACTAATGCATTGAAAACAAAACAAAAAAATAGTAACCAACCAAAGCCATTGATGAATACAACAAGGTTTGGCCACCCTACCCCGCCCTGCATACATACGCATAAAGAATATCCTCTGAATAACCCCAGCATTCCAACCACCCATCCCCCAACCCCTTTAACTAGCCCCAACCCACCCAATACCAATCCTATATCCAACACTCACAAAGAAACAGAACAAACAAACATATTCACACATTAATTTTTAAGAAATTCAGTCCTCAACTCCCATACCCACAAACTGGACCTCAGAAACTGCACCAACAACCTCCACAGCCCCCCCCCCCCTCTCCAAGGCCCAGCTCTCTCAACTCACAAACCTTTATCTATACATTCTCTCCCCAAAAAAACCATGAACAACGCAATACTTACCCTTCTTCCAGTAATACTCATGTAAATGAGGTTACTAATTGGAAGAGCACCTTTTTCCCCTCCCTATAACAGATTTTATGGTCCTTCAAAACCTCTCTCATGAATTTTTACAAGTCAGGATGTTCATAACTCTTCAACTCAATTCTATGATTCACTACCAAATGATCAAACCCCCTTTTTCCCAAACCCCTATAAGTTGAAAAAGCATGAGACATGTCTGCACCCCCCCCGACCCCCACCCCCATCAATATATTCTTCTGTCAGCCCCATAAATAACTTCATTGTTCGATTCCACAACACCAGAAAAACACAATCTGAAAATCCATCTCCCAAAATAACAGGCTTCTGCACCAATACGAGAACCGCCCCTCCCATGCTTCCTTTTTCCAAACTTAACTCTTCTGTATTACCACCATCACTCCCTGCTCCCCCAGACTTCCCTTATACTTCATATACTCTGTACACACTCCCCTACAAAAAGAAAACCAATCTGACACACTTCACACACACTCTCCTATCTCATGCACACAAAAATGTAAACATGAATGATAAGAAAAATATTATGTAAGTAAAATCGTCTGTCTGTTGGTCAACCTAGATCTCTCAAAAGAGTCCCTCATTGGATAGATTGGCAAACATTTAAATTGTGGTACAGATCCCGGGCCTGAGAAATCAGGACTCTAATGAACTTCATAATGTCATGACATCTCACATAATCAGCAACTGAGTAGGACCCCTGCAAAAACCTTATCATCATTGTTATATCATCATGCAGTGCAATTGAAAGTGAAAAGCTGTTCAATTTTTCTCTCACCAGTTGCTAACAAAAAACCAGAAAAACTTCATTACAGTTCAGTCCACTAAACACAGATGTGAGCACACAATCTCACAAAACAATAAATCAAAGTAACTCACTGGTGACATAACACACACTTCCAACAGCTACTTCACAGAATGATTATGCAAAGTCAAATGACCAAGTACCACACATAACACACACAACGCCAAACATTAACATCCACCACAAGAGGATGTACCTACAAACATGACCCAACTCAAAACCACCATGCCATAATGACCTCACACAACACAACACATTTATGTCACAGATCAAAGCAGATGGTTGGAATTGGGTGCTTCCCTTGACCCTGCTAATAATTGGCTAGAGTCAGTTTAATTTTATAATAGTAAACAAATCCTTTTCATAGAAGAAAGAGATAAGTGTTTAACATCCTGTTGAAGTGAGGTCATTAGAGACAGAGCACAAGCTCAGATTAGGGAAGGATGGGGAAGGAAATCGGCCATGCCCTCTCAAAGGACCCATCCCCGCATTTGCCTGCAGCAATTTAGGAAAATCACATAAAGCCTACATCATGATGGCCAGATGTGGGTTTGAACCGTCATCCTCCAGAATGCAAGTCCATTGTGCTAATCACTGCACCACCTCACTCTGCAATAATTTCTTTTCCTGTAGAGAAAGAGAATTCTTTGAACTTTATTAAATAAAAAAGACAATACAACCTGAGTACTAAACACAGTTAGGTGCTAATTAATATACAAGGTGACTGTAATTAAAGTTAAACTTTCAAACTGATACAAATAACATCACTGATCAGAATGATGTCATATGGCAACGGTATATTACCAGAGAAGGGGGAAAACATATGGCAGAGCAAAAATAAATAGTTACAAAATGTAGCAATAGATGGCGCTGTAAGCATCATAATTTAATAGTGGTGAACTACAAATGACAAATGCTGTACATTAGATGTTAAACAAATTGTACTGCTCAGTGTGCATGGGTGTACAGGTGTGATACTGTTAGTTATGTAAGCTCATCCACCACGGTAAGATCATATCATATCAGATGGGAATAATCAGTTTTTAATTGTCCTGAGACCAAAACCGAATAAAAAGCATCAATCAAAATCAAATCAGATTATTAATTTCCATGTGACTGGCACAAAACATGTTCAATATGCTGTCCACCGTTTTCTGCAACAAGTTGAAATCAAGAAACAGCATGTTCCCCAACTGATCAAAGTGTTTCTGGGGTCACGTTCAGAATCTGTTGCACAATGCATGCCTTCAATGCAGCTAAGTTTGCAATCGGAACACTGAACACAACATCTAGCCCCACAGCCAGAAGATTAGATCAGGTGATTGGGATGGCCAGGCTGTAGGGAAATGGTGGCTGATAATTCTAGCATTTCCGAAATGGTGCTCCAGCAGTTGCTTAACTGTACCTGCAATGTGCGGAGGTACAACATCTTGCATAAAAATGATCCCATCCACACATCCACGCTGGCGGAAAGCTGGAATGATGTGGTTGCGCAAAAGACACTCACAGCGTTTACCAGTGACGGTAGAGGTAACAGACCAGAAGCACTTGTCTCTTAGAAAAAATATGGCCCTATAATAAATGATGTCAAAAACCCACACCATACAGTGACCTTTTCAGAATGAAGTGGTAGTGGTTGATTTGCGTGTGGATTTGCCATTGTCCATATTCGACAATTCTGTGTATTGACATATCCCGTCAGATGGAAGTGGGCTTGGTCTGTCTGCAAAATCTTCCATGGCCAACCATTTCCCACTTCCATGTGAGCAAGAAATTCTAATTCAAAGGTCTCTCCTGCTGGCAGGTCAACAGGAAGCAAATTATGCACATGGGTAATTTTGAATGGATAGCAAAGAAGAATGTTTCACAGCATTTTACACACCATGTTCATGGGTATATCCAATGTTGGGGCAATTCCCCGTGCACTACATGTTTGCACACCACCACTCATCTCCTCCTGCATTGCTGTCACCACTGCATCCACTGACATTGAATCAATTCATTTCCTCCCTCTACCAGGTTGCACACTAAAAGAACCCGTCTTTTCAAATTTCCAAATCATTTTCTCCAGACCCTCGGCAGCCGTCAGACCAATGTCTTTTTTCAAACCCTTCAGTGTCCAGAAATTCTTCAGGGTGACATGTGCACAATCATCATTCTTGTATTACAACTTCACATGCAGAGCACGATCCTGCATTGAGACAGTCATGGTGAACATCACAGACTCGAAAGGAGGAAAAGCCATGTACCCGGCATTTTTATACCAACTTCAATGGGTCATGTGCATGACACATGTTTTCATTTACGCATTCTGACATATACAGCACCATCTATTGATCAATTTTCACACTATTTTTTTTCTTCTGCCATACATTTTCCCCCTTCTGCAATAATATTCCGTTGCAATTTGATGTCATTCTGACCAGTGGTGTTATTTCTACAGCATTTTGAAAGTTTAACTGTAATTATAATCACCCTGTACAATTATATTACAAAATGTAAAATAATTACGTATTTTCGATGACTAACAATGATAATATATTATTTAAATATTTTTTTTGTTATTTTGGTAATAATGAAAAATAAAATTTAAAAAAATGCTAAATCAGGAGTTAATCTTCATGCCCAAATTTCTTTACTGCACACTATTTAATATAAACCAATTTGTTGATACTGAAATTATATTGTAACAGTTTCTGAAAGGGGAATGGGTAATTAGTATGTTCCAAAACAAATTCCAAATGAGCACCAAGAACATTTATTAATGTCTCTCTCTCTCTCTCTCTCTTTCTCTCTCTCCTTCTGTCTCCTAAAACTATACAGAATAACAGTACTATCATGTTTTGTTGTGTGTTCACTCCAATATTGCAATGAATATCAATTATTTTTCCCTTTTGTACTGAATACTTCATTAAAACAGCTACTTAACCACCAACTATGTTGCAAAAAACAAATGCTTCAGTGATATAGTACTGCAGAATATGGAAAAATTGGTATAATTTGAATGTAAATTTAATTGCTATAAATACTCTAGAACTGGAAAATAGACACAGATGAAATTTTGAAGTTCTGAAAAGCACATATTGTCTCTTACCAATGCCTCAGTTTAGAAACCTCAGTTGTGTGTTACAGGCTTGTTTGAGGCAGTTTTCTTGAGTTTATACAAAAATGAAAGGAAAGTTTGCTGACTGAAAGTTTCTTGAAGATGTAAGCTGCATATTTTGATATGGGAGATATATGGGTCACTGTGTTTCATCAATAACCGGAGATGGTTCAAGAACATTTTTCTACATGAGCCACTAATGAATTGGTGCCCTCCACCTCCCCACAGCCCTCTTTGTACACTTTCATCCTTGTAAGTTTTCGTTACTAATAGTTGAATGCACTGTATACAAATCTTGCTCTTGGGCTCCTCTCTCAGCTGGGGACCCTAAGTGGTGACTTGTGTCACTCGGGCCTTAAACTAGCCCCGTCAACACAATTTATACCATTGACACCACTGACATCATAATGTAAAAAAATGTACTGGAGAAACCAACATTTCGACCAAAGCTGCAGTGGCCTTCTTCTGAGCCTGGGTGCAGTAGACTCAGAAGAAGGCCCCTGTAACTGTGGTCAAAATGCTGGGTTCTCTAGTATAGTTTCTGAATTATGAAACAATACACCACTCAGAAAATTTTTAGGTCAACCGACACTGGCTACAGAAGTCTAGACAATTATGCAGTTTATACCATTTGGAAAATCAGGACTACCATTTTATATGTTTATACAAAATTGTTTTACTTGCCAGAGTAAATCCATTTTGTAAATTTTGACTTGGCACAAAAAATGTAACATTTTTTAGACAGTTCTTACCTCAATGCATATTGCATTAATCTTATTTATCAAGCATGATACAAATATAAAATGTAAGATCATATGAAGAGCTTGGTTTAGCTGATATTTCTGGACACTAGAACATGTGTGACAGTCCATGACATATTCACATATACTTCTTGTCAAAGGATGAATGCAAATAGGTTGAATAACTGCATCAAAGGAACAGAAAAAATGGGTGTTAAAAAAGGAAAATTAGGGACTAATGCCCTGCCTGTTTCTGATGTTGACATTAGAGATGGCTGAATGCTACATTAGTAAGCCTCAAAATTTTTGTATTACAGCTTTTTTGAAAACCTGAACAGTTCTTAGTTTATCTGTTCACTATCATCATTTTGTTGCTTGAAATTGTATGTCACAAGCTTATATGTACTTCATTAATTATTTCATGGAATGCAACAGAAACATTTATCTTTTTGCCAAGCCAATAGTGTTTGTCTAATATATTTATAGTAAATTATTCTATTGTAAGATACTAGAAAGAGTAGGTTCCTTCTTTAAGAACTCCCAGAGTTAGATTTCAACAACAGAATGAGAGAAAAGGTGCATATAGTACAGGGTGTTTCAAAAATGACCGGTATATTTGAAACGGCAATAAAAACTAAACGAGCAGCGATAGAAATACACCATTTGTTGCAATATGCTTGGGACAACAGTACATTTTCAGGCAGACAAACTTTCGAAGTTACGGTAGTTACAATTTTCAACAACAGATGGCGCTGCGGTCTGGGAAACTCTATAGTACGATATTTTCCACATATCCACCATGCGTAGCAATAATATGGCGTAGTCTCTGAATTAAATTACCCGAAACCTTTGACAACGTGTCTGGAGGAATGGCTTCACATGCAGATGAGATGTACTGCTTCAGCTGTTCAATTGTTTCTGGATTCTGGCGGTACACCTGGTCTTTCAAGTGTCCCCACAGAAAGAAGTCACAGGGGTTCATGTCTGGCAAATAGGGAGGCCAATCCACGCTGCCTCCTGTATGTTTCGGATAGCCCAAAGCAATCACACGATCATCGAAATATTCATTCAGGAAATTAAAGACGTCGGCCGTGCGATGTGGCCGGGCACCATCTTGCATAAACCACGAGGTGTTCGCAGTGTTGTCTAAGGCAGTTTGTACCGCCACAAATTCACGAAGAATGTCCAGATAGCGTGATGCAGTAATCATTTCGGATCTGAAAAATGGGCCAATGATTCCTTTGGAGGAAATGGCGGCCCAGACCAGTACTTTTTGAGGATGCAGGGACGATGGGACTGCAACATGGGGCTTTTCGGTTCCCCATATGCGCCAGTTCTGTTTATTGACGAAGCCGTCCAGGTAAAAATAAGCTTCGTCAGTAAACCAAATGCTGCCCACATGCATATCGCCGTCATCAATCCTGTGCACTATATCGTTAGCGAATGTCTCTCGTGCAGCAATGGTAGCGGTGCTGAGGGGTTGCCGCGTTTGAATTTTGTATGGATAGAGGTGTAAACTCTGGTGCATGAGACGATATGTGGACGTTGGCGTCATTTGGACCGCAGCTGCAACACGGCGAACGGAAACCCGAGGCCGCTGTTGGATCACCTGCTGCACTAGCTGCGCGTTGCCCTCTGTGGTTGCCGTACGCAGTCGCCCTACCTTTCCAGCACGTTCATCAGTCACGTTCCCAGTCCGTTGAAATTTTTCAAACAGATCCTTTATTGTATCGCTTTTCGGTCCTTTGGTTACATTAAACCTCCGTTGAAAACTTCGTCTTGTTGCAACAACACTGTGTTCTAGGCGGTGGAATTCCAACACCAGAAAAATCCTCTGTTCTAAGGAATAAACCATGTTGTCTACAGCACACTTGCACGTTGTGAACAGCACCCACAGACGGCGTTGTCTTCTATATCTTTCACATCACTTGCAGCACCATCTGTTGTTGAAAATTGTAACTACTGTAATTTCGAAAGGTTGTCCGCCTGAAAATGTACTGTTGTCCCATGCATATTACAACAAACGGTGTATTTCTATCGCTGTTCGTTTAGTTTTTATTGCCGTTTCAAATATACCGGTCATTTTTGAAACACCCTGTATGTACTTTCTTTGGTAAGAGAACTTTATTGAAAATAAACAAAATTATATAATGTGCATAGATAAAGTGTCTCACTGAATTACTTTTGTGAGTTCCTCATGAACTACCTTCTTTCACAAGTGACTTCAATCAGCACTTACAGGAAACATTCTCTGAACACTGCCTCATATTGACCATTGTCACCAAGAAACTGGCTTGGTCAGTTTCATCAGAGTATAATAATTTTACTATGTGTGGTAAAAGTTACCTAACTCATATAGGTATTCTACAAAATATCCTTAGACACCTGTAATTTTCCATTTGGAGAGTGAAAGAAAACATGCAGAAAAAAGCAAATAGTGAAGAAATATTTTCACCTCCATGACAATAATTTAAGTCTCTAATAAAAACTTCTGAGTACTGAGTTGAGAAAATGAGGCAGCTTACCACTATTGAAAGATAAAATGTAGCCTTAGGCCTATATACATTTTTATAGTAATAACTTCATAAATTTATAGACTTCAGTTATGCAATTATATTGTATGAACAGGTATTTGTTTGAAAGTGGCAAAAGGAAAAGTCATTAACTCTTAGATAAAAATATGTTATATTTTGAATCATTTATCAACAACAAACACATTAGGGTTGTTCAAATGTCACAGGTGTATCTGTTGTTATAAGCAATACTCATTCATGACACAAAAGGCAAAAGATTTTCTTATGCAAAGTATGTGTACATTTTTAGTAATTTGATAGTAACATAAGAACATATGGTGGCTAACATTAAGTTGGCTTAAAATTTTACATGTATGGTAAGTATTCAGTGCTTTTCTCACTAGGGATGAATAAACATTCTGAATGAAAGCAGCGTATTCTGCATGCACACACAGTAATAAAAGTGGCCGTAATTCGTGACATTCAATGTCACAGATATAGTGCATGGAATGAAAATGAAATCTCATGTGATTTAACAAAGTGTTTGACTCATCTGTCAGTGAATTATCATTGAAAACAACAGAATTGCTTCATGAACCAATAAGTGAAACATGTTGCACAATAACTTCTTGCATGTGAATTCATATTAGAGTAGAAAAATGTAGCCTTAAACAAATCAGGGACTGTATACAATTATTACTTTGAGTAAAATTGTCCTATGTTTTAAGGATCTAGTTAGGATAAGATAGCATTTTAAAATGTGCAGTGATATGCGTTTACAAAGACCACTTACAGTGTGATACAATCATTTTTAATTAAAATCTTTGACAATTACATTGCAGCCTTATTTGTTATGCACTCAGAAAGGAAAATGAAACAGAATTTACAGTTTTTTCCAAAGTTTTTCACTTAACTTTGATTCAGATGTGATAATCAGCATTACATGTTAAATATAGCATTCATCTGTTGTAGGATAAGTTGTTGTTTAATATATAATAATATTCTATATTTGTTATTAGAATATGTTGCTGAGATGAGCATCATGAATGATAAGATATAAATCTGAAATATGATCTAAATTTGTTTTAATGGTTCAGGATAACTCAACTATAGTTGTTCCTTAACACATAACAATGTTCAGTGTTGGCTATTAGTATGACTTATTTTAAATAGAATGATGAATAATAATAGGGGGGGAGGTGGTTAGTGTTTAACGTCCCGTTGACAACGAGGTCATTAGAGACGGAGCGCAAGCTCGGGTTAGGGAAGGATCGGGAAGGAAATCGGCCGTGCCCTTTCAAAGGAACCATCCCGGCATTTGCCTGAAACAATTTAGGGAAATCACGGAAAACCTAAATCAGGATGGCTGGAGACGGGATTGAACCGTCGTCCTCCCGAATGCGAGTCCAGTGTGCTAACCACTGCGCCACCTCGCTCAGTCGAATAATAAAATTATGTAAAAAGTAAAATATGATATAGATTTGTCTAATATTTGAACAGGTGCTTCACAGCTTCTTATCTGAGGGTTGTTCAAAATTACAATAAATATTTCTTCAGTTCACAAATCTATGAGATACACTGTCAATTTGAGATTGAAGTTGGTATGATTGTCATTCAGTAGTTATGCACCCTGAATACTAAATTTTCTTCTGTATTTGGAGGAATGTACCAAATACTTTCTCAAGTAGAACCAGTTTTATATAATCATAAATGCACCAAAGCTTCAGTACCTGTCATGAGCAAATACTAAGTTTGAGGTGCTATTTTGGTCTCTACCATTACTGCTGCTGCTGGAAGAACTCTGCTCTCTTTCAGTATCTCTGTTTTGCCTGAAAATACATGAGATGCATCATTACACAGGTGGATGTATGCATATATAATCTAATGAAGACATTTCTGAAACTGACAAGGGAAACTCCCCATTAGTGGTAAGATGGCTCAATGGATATCCCATTAAAAACTGAACACAGATCAAGCACGAAAACAGGAAGGTGTTCTAGGGGGTAAAAAAAGAAAAAGAGAGGAAAAAACAGTGAATAGTTGAAGGACAAGAAGTGCAATATTCAGCAATCAGGGACTGTATACAATTATTACTTTGAGTAAAATTGTCCTACGGTTTAAGGATCTAGTTAGGATAAGATAGCATTTTAAAATGTGCAGTGATATGCATTTACAAAGACCACTTACAGTGTGATACAATCATTTTTAATTAAAATCTTTGACAATTACATTGCAGTCTTATTTGTTATGCACTCAGAAAGGAAAATGAAACAGAATTTACAGTTTCTTCCAAAGCTTTTCACTTAACTTTGATTCAGATGTGATAATCAGCATTACATGTTAAATATAGCATTCATCTGTTGCAGGATAAGTTGTTGTTTAACCAGTGCAAGATGAGGTAATTAAGTGGTCATGGTGTTGAACTGCCATGTGGGCAAGCCATGTTCAAATATCACTAGTGGTAATTTTTTTTTTCTCTCTGTTTTCAAATTTGTGTCTGTGTTATGGTGTAATGTCCATTTGCAACAACGAGATACAAGTAAGGGCCCTATAATGACAGTTGATTCTGCACAACCACTCTATTTGCAGTTGAAAGGAAGTGGCTTGTGAATGGGAACTACAAAAGTTTGATGAGAAGGTGACAAGTCAACCGAATCCTCCACCAGAAAACACATCTGGTATCTCATACACACCATTAGTGACAGTACGTGTGTCATATGATAGGAAACTCTTACTGACACATCTAATTTGTACACCTGGTAAGTGAGTGAGATATGCATCATTGTCCAATTTAGGCATACGTACAAATCTGAATGTGATCACTCTCAAGGAAATCATGAAAACATAATAGTTTGTTACATAGCCTGATACAAATGAACATAACAGTTTCACAATCACACAGCTTCTCTGTGCTCTGTCAAAACACATGTTTTTAACATTTTTGGAGTTGCATTCTGTTTTTTTAAGTTTTGTCTCTTGAATTTCTTTGTTGTATCATAATTCACACCCAGCTATTTGTTGTTTTCATTTTTGTGAGATGTGTATGTGGTATCTCGGATGCTCTCACTATTCATAATGTTTACTTGTAATGGTAACGTATTCTTACCATGTGGCTTATATTCTGTAACCAGAGTATGACAACTGCCAAGACTACAGAAAGAGAACAAACATTTCAGTGACCAGTCAGACAGATCATACTCTTGTGCAAAAAAATAAAAAATAAAAGTAAAAGACATGAGAGAGATTTGAACACAGGTCACCAGCATGGCAGTCCAACATCGTGACTACCTTTTATTTGTTCATTATTGTTCATTGTATTTGATCATAGTGGACGTCACACATCATCCATTTAAGTTTGTTATTGATCCCTTCACTCAGTTTTTTTATTACAGAGACCAGCGAGCTCTCTGACCAAATACGCTGAGCTACCGTGCTGGCTTAAAAAATGTTCATATGTGTGTGAATTCCTAGGGGACCAAACTACTGAGGTCATCAGTCCCTAGATTTACACACTACTTAAACTAACTTAAATTAACTTATGCTAAGAACAACACACACACCCATGCCCAAGGGAGGACTCAAACCTCCGGCGGGAGGGGTCACACAATACATGACATGGTGCCTCTAACCATGTGGCCACTCCGCGCGGCACTTAATCACCACACTGTTGCTGTTATAGATTGCTCTATATTGCACTTCCTGTCCTTCCACCACTCACTTTTCTATTTTGCTGTATTCACAGTTCAGTACACCCTTTTCCTGTTTTAATGCTAGGTCTGTGTTCAGTTTGTGATAGACAATCCACTGAGCCATCTTACCACTAAATCTGAGGGGATGTGATGAGGAGTTTTCCTTGTTAGTAAGTGTGCAGTATTGCATGACATCAGTGAACTCAACTTCAGAACCCAGTCAAAATGTTTAGATGGCCATGAAAAATAGATAATAATGACTTAATAAACTTTTGTAATCATTCACTCGCTGTGTTTATTAGAGTTTTCTGTGCATTGAAGTCATTTAGTAAATTTCATGCCTTAGTTTTCAACTGACATTTCTTATTGTTTCTAGTGAAATATTTCAGTAAAATTTTCATTCAGTGCTTTAACTTTGCTTAGTGTTCCAGTGGCTGTTTGAATTTTTTGGTTTTAGCTAATAATTTTGCTAAGTTTTGTTGGTATTGGTATTAGCTGTGGTGTAGTAGTATTAATACGGGTAGTTGCTTTCTTAGTAGGCAGAGAATTTCGAGAGCATCATTGCTAGTTCTTAAATAGTTCTACTGGTGTAACTGAACTTTGGTAACTTAGATGTATGGTTTTTTTTAGTAACTGTAAAATTTTACCGTGAATGAAAAGTGTGGGCTCTGTCATAGGTTTGTGAGTAGTGGATTATTGTGGGATTTGTTCATAGTATTTTCATTGGGGGGAATGCAGTGGGGAAGCCAGTGGGCATTTTAGTGGGATCCTCTCCTGGGAATGCAGAGTCTGTAGTAGAAATAAGTTGGCAGAGGAGCAGGAGCGTAAGATCTGTGCCCTTCAGATGCAGTTACAATGCGCAAAGGAGGAACTAAATAGGTTGAGGAGGGTGAAGGGTGGTGGGGAACGGCAACTGGCAGTCGGCAAGAAGGCAGCTAGGAGGAGGTGGTATTCAGACAGTTTTACTTTACGTACATGCAATAGATATGACCAATTGTCAGAGTTGCGTGGAAAGGAGCCTCGTGTAGCTGTAGATGTAGGGAACATGCAGCAGTCCTTAGCAATTAGGAGGCCTAGGTTAGTTGTAAAGTCTAGCAGAAAGAAGGTTCTGCTGCTAGGTAGTTCCCACAGTAGAGGTGTGGGCCAGCAGTTGCAGGAAGTGTTGGGGAGTGAGTACCAGGTCAACAGCATTGTGAAGCCTAGTGCAGGGTTGGCTCAGGTGACTGACAGCATAGGGGAGTTATGTAAGAATTTTATGATGGAGGATCAGGTAGTGATAGTGGGCGGAGCAGGGAACAGTCTTGATAGGGATGGGGAATATGATGTAGGTGGTGACCTGGTTAAGATAGCTACTCAAAATGGTGGCACTAATGCGCATTTTGTGCAACTGTTTCAGGTCATGATCGGTCTTACCTTAATGCAGCTGTTAGGCACGTTAACGGGGAGCTGGGGATGGTGCTGAGGGCAGAGGGCATGGGTCACATCTCAGTGGTGCCAGTTGGGTATATCAGTAGATCAGGTTTCACTAGGCATGGCCCGCACCTCGATAGGTATGGGTAGGGGAGGCTGGCTATGCTTATAGGTGACAGTGTAGTTGGTGGTGGTGGTGGTGTCACTCATGGAAAAAATCCTGTAGTCGTTGGTGTTAGAGCTGCACCTCTTTTAGATTGAAGTCAGCTGACAGGTTTACCTGCTTAAAGGAAATCCCTCTAACTAAGGGCTCACCTTCCACGGATGTAATGTTTCCAAGTAGAGAAGGAATTAGCATATTTCATCAACATATAAGAGGTATTAAAGATAAAGTTAGTGAACTGCTTATAGATGTTGACTGAAATTATTGGTATATCAGAGCATCACTTAAATAATTTGACAATTCAGAGACATCCTTTACCAGGCTACAGATTAGCTGGCTGTTTCTCAAGGAGTTCCTTGCGGGGTGGGTAAGTGGCTATGTATGTAAAAAAACAGTGTTCCATTTGAGTCCATAGACATATCACAACACAGCACTGAACAGACATTTGAGTGTTGTGCAGCAGTAGTTGAATTTAGTGAAACTAAACTTCTAATTGTTGTCGTTTATAGGTCCCCTAACTCTGACTTCAGAGCATTTCTGCTCAAGGTAGAGAGGGTTCTTGATTCACTTTGTAGGAAGCACCAGAAACTAGTTATATGTGGTGACTTCAATATAAATTTTGTATATGACGGTGCAAGAAAAAGGATATTGGTAGATATCCTAAATTCATATGATCTGATGCAGACAATTTTTTTTTCCAACTAGCATGCAGGGGAACAGTAGCACAGCCATAGACAATATTTTTATTCATTCTTCATTACTAGATGGGCATTCTGTTAGTAAAAGGGTGAATGGCCTTTCAGACCATGATTCACAAATTTTAACACTAAAAGGCTTTTGTACTCAAACCAATGTCATATTTAATTAAAAATGATGTAGGAAAGTTAATCCAATAGCAATAGAGAGTTTTTTAAACCTTGTCAAGGAACTAGAGTTGCAGGATGTTTATAGTGCCAATAACATAGATGATAAATACAATGCTTTCCTTAACATGTTTCTCATGCTCTTTGAGAGTTGCTTTCCATTAGAACATTCTAAATGGGGTAGTCCAGGTGGCTGACTAGTGGGATAAGGATATCATGTAGAACAAAGTGGGAATTATATCAAAATGTTAGAAGTAGGCAAGGGCAACAGTCTGGATGATTGACTGATCTGGCCTTGTAACAATAATCAAAACGACCTTGCTGTGCTGGTACTGCGAACGGCTGAAAGCAAGGGGAAACTACGGCCGTAATTTTTCCCGAGGGCATGCAGCTTTACTGTATGATTAAACGATGATGGCGTCCTCTTGGGTAAAATATTCCGGAGGTAAAATAGTCCCCCATTCAGATCTCCGGGCGGGGACTACTCAAGAGGATGTCGTTATCAGGAGAAAGAAAACTGGCGTTCTATGGATCGGAGTGTGGAATGTCAGTTCACTTAATCTGGCAGGTAGGTTAGAAAATTTAAAAAGGGAAATGGATAGGTTGAAGTTAGATATAGTGGGAATTAGTGAAGTTCGGTGGCAGGAGGAACAAGACTTCTGGTCAGGTGTCTACAGGGTTATAAACACAAAATCAAATAGGGGTAATGCAGGAGTAGGTTTAATAATGAATAGGAAAATAGGAATGCGGGTAAGCTACTACAAACAGCATAGTGAATGCATTATTGTGGCCAAGATAGATACGAAGCCCACACCTACTACAGTAGTACAAGATTATATGCCAACTAGCTCTGCAGATGATGAAGAAATTGAAGAAATGTATGATGAAATAAAACAAATTATTCAGATAGTGAAGGGTGACAAAAATTTAATAGTCACGGGTGACTGGAATTCAGTAGTAGGAAAAGGGAGAGAAGGAAATGTAGTAGGTGAATATGGATTGGGGCTAAGAAATGAAAGAGGAAGCCGCCTGGTAGAATTTTGCACAGAGCACAACTTAATCATAGCTAACACTTGGTTTAACAATCATGAAAGAAGGTTGTATACATGGAAGAACCCTGGAGATACTAAAAGGTATCAGATAGATTATATAATGTCAAGACAGAGATTTAGGAACCAGGTTTTAAATTGTAAGACATTTCCAGGGGCAGATGTGGACTCTGACCACAACTATTGGTTATGACCTGTAGATTAAAACTGAAGAAACTGCAAAAAGGTGGGAACTTAAGGAGATGGGACCTGGATAAACTGAAAGAACCAGAGGTTGTACAGAGTTTTAGGGAGAGCATAAGGGAACAATTGACAGGAATGGGGGAAAGAAATACAGTACAAGAAGAATGGGTAGCTTTGAGGGATGAAGTAGTGAAGGCAGCAGAGGATCAAGTAGGTAAAAAGACGAGGGCTAGTAGAAATCCTTGGGTAACAGAAGAAATATTGAATTTAATTGATGAAAGGAGAAAATATAAAAATGCAGTAAATGAAGCAGGCAAAAAGGAATACAAACGTCTCAAAAATGAGATCGACAGGAAGTGCAAAATGGCTAAGCAGGGATGGCTAGAGGACAAATGTAAAGATGTAGAGGCTTATCTCACTAGGGGTAAGATAGATACTGCCTACAGGAAAATTAAAGAGACCTTTTGAGATAAGAGAACCACTTGTATGAACATCAAGAGCTCAGATGGAAACCCAGTTCTAAGCAAAGAAGGGAAAGCAGAAAGGTGGAAGGTGTATATAGAGGGTCTATACAACGCTGATGTACTTGAGGACAATATTATGGAAATGGAAGAGGATGTAGATGAAGATGAAATGGGAGATATGATACTGCGTGAAGAGTTTGACAGAGCACTGAAAGACCTGAGTCGAAACAAGGCCCCTGGAGTAGACAACATTCCATTGGAACTACTGACGGCCTTGGGAAATCCAGTCCTGACAAAACTCTACCATCTGGTGAGCAAGATGTATGAAACAGGCAAAATACCCTCAGACTTCAAGAAGAATATAATAATTCCAATCCCAAAGAAAGCAGGTGTTGACAGATGTGAAAATTACCGAACAATCAGTTTAATAAGCCACAGGTGCAAAATACTGACACGAATTCTTTACAGACAAATGGAAATACTGGTAGAAGCCGACCTTGGGGAAGATCAGTTTGGATTCCGTAGAAATACTGGAACACGTGAGGCAATACTGACCTTACGACTTATCTTAGAAGAAAGATTAAGGAAAGGCAAACCTACATTTCTAGCATTTGTAGACTTAGAGAAAGCTTTTGACAATGTTGACTGGAATACTCTCTTTCATATTCTAAAGGTGGCAGGGGTAAAATACAGAGAGTGAAAGGCTATTTACAATTTGTACAGAAACCAGATGGCAGTTATAAGAGTCGAGGGACATGAAAGGGAAGCAGTTGTTGGGAAGGGAGTAAGACAGGGTTGTAGCCTCTCCCCGATGTTATTCAATCTGTATATTGAGCAAGCAGTAAAGGAAACAAAAGAAAAATACTGATGATGGTCAAAGTAGAGAGGATATAAAATGTAGACTGGCAATGGCAAGGAAAGTGTTTCTGAAGAAGAGAAATTTGTTAACATCGAGTATAGATTTAAGTGGCAGGAAGTTGTTTCTGAAATTATTTGTATGGAGTGTAGCCATGTATGGAAGTGAAACATGGACGATAAATAGTTTGGACAAGAAGAGAATAGAAGCTTTCGAAATGTGGTGCTACAGAAGAATGCTGAAGATTAGATGGGTAGATCACATAACTAATGAGGAAGTATTTAATAGGATTGGGGAGAAGAGAACTTTGTGGCACAGCTTGACCAGAAGAAGGGATCGGTTGGTAGGACATGTTCTGAGGCATCAAGGGATCACCAATTTAGTATTGGAGGGCAGTGTGGAGGGTAAAAATCGTAGAGGGAGACCAAGAGATGAATATACTAAGCAGATTCAGAAGGATGTAGGTTGCAGTAGGTACTGGGAGATGAAGAAGCTTGCACAGGATAGAGTATCATGGAGAGCTGCGTCAAACCAGTCTCAGGACTGAAGACCACAACAACAACAACAACAACAGAAGTAGACACAGCTACAGTAGCCCATTACAAACAGTATTGTAAGGTACTTAAAATGTTATTAGGAAGGCAAAGAGTATGTGGTATACAAATAGAATAGCTAATTCACAGGATAAAATTGAAACCATATTGCCAGTTGTGAAGGAAGTGTCTGGTCAGCAGCACAAGGTCGATGATATAAAGTCAGTTCACAGCAAAAATATTTCTGTTACTGATAAATCAGATATATGTACAGTATTTAAGAATCATTTTCTGGGCATTGCTGGTGAATTAAATAAAAATTTAGTTTCTACAGGAAATCATATAACTTTCTTGGCAAATGCCTTTCTGAGATTGATGTTTGAAATACTCCTCTGTGATACAGACAAGATGGAGATTGAGTCAATAATTAAATCACTGAAGACTAAGGACTCTCTTGGTTATGATGGGGTGTCTAGCAGAATATTAAAGTACTGTGCTGCATATGTTAGCTCTGTATTTAGCCATATTTGTAATTTTTTCCTTAGGAATGGTCAATTTCCTGAGCGATTAAAGTACTCAGTAGCAAAGCCGCTTTATAAAAGGGAGAAAGGGATAATTTAGATAATTTTAGACCTATTTCTATGCCATCAGTGTTTGCAAAAGTTATTGAAAAGGCTGTGTATGTAAGGATAATTGATCTTTCTATATCTCATGATTTGCTATGAAATGTATAGTTCAGCTTTAGAAGCCATTTAACAACTGAAAATGCTATATTCTCTTTCCTCCGTGAGGCACTGGATGGGCTAAACAAAAGGTTTCGAATGCTTGGCATATTTTTTGATTTAACTAAGGCATTTGATTGTGATGATCACAAAATATTGCTCCAGAAGTTGGGTCATTACGGAATACGTGAAGTAGCTCTCAATTGATTGACCTCTTACTTTAGCAAAAGGCAGAAAAAGGTCATTATTCGCAATGTTGATAACGGCTGTGATGTGGGGTTTGAGTGGGGTACTGTCAAGTGGGGGGTGCCCCAGGGATCAGTGTTGGGGCCACTCCTGTTCCTTATTTATATAAATGATATGCCCTCTAGTATTATAGGTAACTCTCAACTTCGCTTATTTTCATTCACTGATGTCGTATGGTATTTGCTTGGTAGTAAAGGATGTGGTGTGCAACATTGGCTCAGTTTCAAGTAATGCAGTACATGACCAAAGTTCATTTGTTGTAGAAAATAAACCAATACTAAATCACAGTAAGACTCAGTTTTTACAGTTTCTAACACACAATTCAACAAAACCTGATGTTTTAATGTCACAGAACGGGCATATGATTAGTGAAACCGAACACTTCAAATTTCTATGTGTTCAGATAGATAGTAAGCTGTCGTGGACAGCCCATGTTCAGGATCTTGTTCGAAGACTTAATACTGCCATTTTTACTAATCGAACGGTATCAGAAGTCAGTGATAGTTCGACACGAAAATTAGTCTGCTTTGCTTATTTTCATTCGCTGATGTCATTTGGTATTATATTTTGAGGTAACTCTTCCCATCTAAAAGGATATTTTCGGCTCAGAAACTAGTGGCTCCGGCAATAAGTGGTGCGAGTTCACAAACCTCTTGTTGACCTCTGTTCATGAGCCTGGGTATTTTGACATTGGCATCTCAATATGTATATACCTTATTGTCATTTCTTGTTACCAGTATTAGTTTATTCCCAAGAATAAGCAGCTTTCACTCGGTTAATACTAGGCAGAAATCAAACCTGTATTTGGATCGGACTTCCTTAACTCTTGTGCAAAAAGGTGTGCAGTATACTGCTACATCCATTTTCAATAAGCTGCCACTCTAATTCAAAAATCGTAGCAGTAATCCGCGCGCTTTCAAATCGAAACTGAAGAGTTTCCTCATGGGTCACTCCTTCTATTCTGTCTAGGCGTTCCTTGAAAAATTAAGCTGATTCTTATTGTATTGCTGATAGCGTTTGCTTAAACTTATGAACTGACTTTTTTCAGGTTCATGAACGTTTATTATTATCTGTTATTACTTCTGTGTTGTAATTTCATGTACTGACACTTTCCATGACCTTGGAGATTTGCTCTTCAATTTGGTCCTATGGAACTTGACGTGTAAATAAATAATAATAATTATTATTATTTATTTACACGTCAAGTTCCATAGGACCAAATTGAAGAGGAAATCTCCAATAATAATAATAATAATAATCCCGTGTGAGGTTGATAGATCCTCCATCGGGCGCCTCCCCAGGTGGCGGATAGGGGAAAGCCTCCCAGATATGGGTGGCACCAAGGAAATCAAATACTCGGGGCTGACCAAAACTATCACATCCTCGAGGATAAGTACCCGGAGTAAAAACCGGCGAAACGAAGAAAACTAACACAAAAGCCCAGACACGTCTGTGTGGTAACCACCGGTACTCTGGCCAGCGTCTGTCACCAATGGTGCGGCTGATACGAGCTCCAGGAACTGAAAATCCCTGGTTCTACCAAACTGGCGCAAGCCAGACGAATTACAAGCATAATGGCAAGTACACCTAAAAACAACATTACCCCAGGTGGACGATCCACCCATCGCAAGACGGCAACCAGGCACTCGGATTCTGGGGGACCTGGAGATGTACTAAAGGGCGAGTCGGAGCGCTCTGGCAAACTACCCAAGAAAACACACACATACTTTGGCACCTTCAACATACAGACACTAATACAAACGGGAAAATTACACAATCTAACAACGGAACTCACCAGTCAAAAGATCTCGATCTTAGCGCTACAAGAAACAAGATACACGGATTCAGACACAATAGACTACGGAAACTACAGATTCTTCAAGAGTGGAACCAACAGGAAAATCGGCAAAGGAGGAGCACTCCTCGGCATGGCCTTCGCAGTAAACAAAAACATCCTAGACTCAGTAAAAGAAGTCAATGCGATCAACAACAGGCTCATGACCATGCGAATCAAACACGCCAACAAGAGCTACATCCTCATCAACGTACATGCCCCCACGAACGCAGACAACAAGGACAAACCAGAAGAAACAGACAAATTCTGGGACAAACTCGAAACCACCCTGGCAAAAATACCCCAAGACAACGCGAAAATTCTACTAGGCGACTTCAACGCACAAATCGGCAGAGAAAAACGCTACAGAAAAACAGTAGGAAATTTCCCTGCACACAAATTCACCAACAAAAACGGCACCAGACTGATCGAACTCTGCCAGCAAAACAACCTCAAAATCATGTCAACCTCCCTGATGAAAAAGCCCAAGAAACAAAAGACGTGGCGATCACCAGTCCACTCACTAGGCGAATTCCAGATAGATCACGTGGCAATCTCCTATGAATACCAGAAAGAAATCCACAACGTCCAAGTGAGAAAAGGCGCCAACATAGATTCGGACCACTACCTAACAAGAATCAAAATCAAACTCACACCAAGAAGACAACACAAAAAGAAATTGACCTCACCGAAATTTGATACAAGAAAGATCAGAGAATCGAACATCACAGAACACTGGGAAAAACAAGAGGCGAAAGATTGGACCAGCTTTAAACAAAAAATTGTGAACACAGCCAAAGAACTGATCCCGCTGACTAGAAAACCCAGGCACCCTTGGTGGAACACTACCTGCGAAATCGCCCTACAAAATCGAAGAACAGCTTTCACAAACTACAACAGCAACAAAACACAAGAAACACAGGACAACTTCTATGAAATTCGAAGACAAACATCGAAAACAATAAGACAAGAGAAACGCAAATACATAAACGATCAGCTAAACTCCATCGAAGAAGACTTCAGAAATTTGAACACACGGGCTTTCTACAGGACGTTTGCCAACCAAGTCAAAGGATACTCACCACAGAACCTCTGCTTCAGAAAAGAAGACGGAAAACTGGCACTTACCAACAAAGAAAACTGTGAAGAGCTCGCGAAGTACTTTTCAAAATTACTAATTGCCCGGAACCTAACTCAACCTTCGAACCCCGAGAACCGGCCAACGCACCGGAAGACTCACCATCACCAACAAAAGAAGAAATCCTCCACTGCATAAAGAAACTGAAAAACAACAAGGCAGCCGGTGAAGACAGAATAACGGCAGAACTGCTGAAGAACCTAGGACCAAACTCGCTAAACGAAATCACACAAATCATACAGAACACCTGGACAACCGAAATCATACCTGACGACTGGAAGACCGCACTCATTCACCCGCTACACAAGAAAGGTGACAGGACAGACACAAACAATTATAGAGGAATTTCCCTGCTACCGGTAATCTACAAAATTCTATCAACCTGCCTTCTCACCAGAACGCAAGGACAACTGGAACCCGCCATCTCGGAATACCAAGCGGGTTTCAGACCCAACAGAGCCTGCCCCGAACAAATCTTCAACCTGAAATCAATCATAAAATCCCACATGACAAGCCCCAAAAAAATCATCTGCACTTTCGTCGACTTCAAAAAGGCTTACGACTCGATCGACAGGAAGTCCCTCATCCAAATCCTCAGAGAAAAAGGCCTAGACCAAAAGACCCGAAGACTAATCGAACAGACACTAACCAATACAAAATCCAAAGTCAAATTCATGGGCGAAATCTCGGACCCCTTTGAAATCCACACTGGCCTAAGACAAGGAGATGGACTATCCCCGCTATTGTTCAACATCGTCCTGGACAAAGTAATGAGCGAATGGGAAGCTGAAGTCAGGAGACAAAACACCTGGAGACCAGTCACATTAGGAAGGAAAAGACTGGAAATCCCTTACCTAGCATTCGCAGACGACCTAGCGATACTGACCTATGACCCAACATCAGCAAAAACACAGATCGAAATCCTGAAAGAATGCGCCGAGAAAGTCGGCCTACAAATCTCTTTTGAAAAAACGCAAGTCCTAACAAGAGAAGGCGACGACATCACAACCAAGTACGGCAAAATTAAAGGGGTCACACACTTCAGATACCTAGGCGAAATCATTGAACCGACCGGAACAGAGAAACTGGCTTACGAAGACAGACAACAGAAGACACGGAAATCACTAGGCATGGTACGAAACGTCTACAACAAACAATGCATTTCCAGAAACACCAAGATCAGACACTATAACACAGTGATCAAACCCGCCATACTGTATGCCAGCGAAACACTAGCACTCAACAGGAAAATCAAAATTGAAGAAATCAAAAAAGAGGAACGCAAAATCATGAGGAAAATTTTAGGAGGAAGACCCACACCAGATGGCTACAGACTACAGAAGAACTCAACAGTAGAAGCATATTCGAACATCGAGAATGATATGAGAAAAAGGCGCCTTAAATTCTACGGACATTTAGATAGACTCCCTGAAACAAGACTCACCAAGAAAATTCTAGAACACATCAAGACACTTAAAGTCTCGACACCCTGGATGGAAGGAGTCCGAAAAGACCTACAAGCAATTGGCACCACAAACACCACAGACAGAAGCACCTTCCGAAAACACATAGACAATTGGGAAGTAAAGTCAGAAGCGCTAAAACAGCGGACCAAACAAGAATGGTCTGAGGAGAGAAAAGAGGCCCTCTCCAAGAGAATGAAGGAGTACTGGAAGGACAAGAAGAACAAGCCTTCAAAGTCATAAGCTTAACGATTTCCTTTTAGGGAAAATTCGCCAACAATAAATAAATAATAATAATAATAATGATGATGATGATGATGATGATTGTGATGACTGGAAACCGTTCATAAAAAAGACAAGACACTGAATAAAATGCTCAACATTATTAAAACATTTAGTAATGGCATTTGCATGCTAGTTGGGACTTACAAATGTTTGAAACTGAGTATGGTTATAGGGAAAATTGTGAAGACACAGCACATTCACGAACATGATGGGACTAGTATTAAAGGTCTAGAAGATGGGGTGAACTACAGGTATTTTGATATAGAGAAACATAATGAAAATGCTACAGGAGGATAAACATGTTGCTAAGAACTGAATTCAACTCCAAGAAAAAAGTTATAACTACAGGTTCCCACAAAGTTCCTGTAACTGAATATAGCATTGGTCTCGTAGAACAGACCCAAAAAGACATTTTATCTAGAAATAGTGAGACATGAAAGCTGCATACCATGTATGGCATAATTCAGCCAACAAATTACACTGACTGACTATACACGACATATAAGGCAGAAGGGCGAGATCTGAGACAAATAGAGGCAGCTTACCATAATTCCACAGCTGCATTTATCAACTATTTGACCCAGCATGTGAGTGATCTGTTAATGCATCAAATAATATAATCTGGGATTGCAAATGGACAGGATTCAGAAGTTACAGGTTATAGAAGAAATAGGAATAAGACTTTCTCAGACAGTGTTGTTGTCAATGTGGAAAACAGGTTTGATCTGTTGTCACAGTTGGAAACTGATGAGCCACTAGTCGATTGAGGAGTAGATAGGACACAAAAACTTTCAAAGAATGTTTGAGAAGTAAGAAAAAGTTGTGAAGGAGAAGAACATTTTGTTGTTAGGTTGTTGATGCGGTAGAGGTGGTCAACTGTTGCAGGATGAACTAGTGTCAGGTTGCCAGGTCACAAGTTTTTTTAAATAGTCCAAGTCTAGGTCAGATGATAGAGGATGTAGGTTCACTTTGCAAAGATCTCACAAAGGAAGACACCGTGGTAACAGTGGGTGGGGTGGGCAACAGCATAGATAGAGAATGTAATTAGTCAGTTCAGGGTGACCTAGTAAAGTTAGCTTCAGCAACGAGACATATTGGTGTTGGGATTGTATCTGTTCTGAGGCACTATGACAGGCCTCATTTGAACTCTTCTTCTACATCTACATCATACTCCACAAGCCACATAATGGTGTGTGGCGGAGGGTACTTTCGGTACGGTACCATCTGATCTCTCTAACCCTGTTCCACTCGCGAACAGTGCGTGGGAAGAATGATTGTCGGTAAATCTCTGTATTGGCTCTAATTTCTCGAATTTTCTCCTCGACGCCAATACACGAGATGTATGTGGGGGTAAGTAATACATAGTCTGAGTCCTCCTGAAAAGTGCTGTCTCAAAATTTCAATAGCAAATCTGCCAGTGGAGTTTGTTTAGCATCTCCGTAATGCTCTCTCGCCAGCCAAACAATCCCGTGACAAAACGCTCCGCTCTTCGTTGGATCTTCTTCATCTCCTTTATCAGTCCTACTTGATAGGAATCCTGAGTCTGGTGTCTGCTTTTCCCACTATCTGTTTTGTATGGCCATTCCACTTAAGGTCGCTCTGGATGTTTACGCTTAGATATTTTACAGCAGACGCTGTCCCCAGCTGTTTGTCATCAATAGGGCAGTTGTACAGTAGTGGATTTCTTTTCCTGTGTATGCGCAATATGTTACGTTTATTTACGTTCAGGATCAACTGCCAGAGTTGGCACCTTTCATCAATTCTCTGAAGGTCGTTCTGCAAATTCTTACTATTTTCTGGCGTTACTAATTTGGTATAAACAATTGCATCATCTGCGAATAACCTTAAAGAGCACCCTACGCTTAACAGTAACTTTCCTAACACACTTCCATCTGGTACTCCAGATATTACCTTTACATCTGTTGATTTAGTTCCGTTAAGAGTGACTTGTTGAATCCTATCTGCAAGAAAGTCTCAAATCCAATCGCAGGTCTGCTACGATACTCCATAAGCTCGTATTTTTTTCATTAAACGGCAATGTGGGGCGGTGTCAAATGCCTTACTGAAATCAAGGAACACAGCATCAATCTGAGCGCCGTTGTCCACTGCGCTGTGGATCTCATGGAGGAACTGAGTGAGGTTAGTTTTGCTGGATCTCTGTTTGCGGAATCCATGTTGATTTTTATAGAGGAGGTGTTCATTTTCCAAGAACGTCGTAATTCTTGAACATGATACATGTTCCATAATTCTACAACAGATTGACATCAACGATATAGGTCTATAATTGTGTGGATCTGTCTTATGGCGTTTGTTAAAAACGGGAATGACCTGCGCTTTTTTGCAGTCATTAGGTTCCTTACATTGCTCAAGCGATCCACGATAAATTACTGTTAGAAGGGAGCAAGTTATTTCACACAATCTTTATAGAATCTCATAGGTATCTCATCTGGTCCTAAAGTCTTCGCACTACTAAGCAATTGTACCTGATTTTCAATTCCGCGATCGGTTATCTCAATATCTACCATTTCGACGTTCACACGACGATTGAAAGGAGGGGCAGTGTTTACGATCTTCCGCAATGAAACAACTTCGGAAGACCGAATTCAGTGTTTTGGCCTTCTCTCTGTTATTTTCCGTTTCGGTGCTGGTGTGGTCGCTGAGAGAATGAATACATGATTTTCAACCACTTACTGATTTTACATACGACCAAAATCTCTTAGGGTTTTTACTCAGGTCGGTTGACAACGTCATACTTTCCAAATCACTGAATGCTTCTCTCATTGCTCCCTTTATGCTCATTTTCGCTTCGTTCAGCTTTTGTTTGTCAGCTAGGTTTTTACTTCTCTTGAATCTGAGATGAAGGTCTCTTTGTTTACGTAGCGCTTTTCTAACATGGCTTTTAAAACATGGTGGATGTTTTCCATCCCTTAAAAGCTTACTCAGAACATATTTGTCTAGGGAATATTCGTCCTCATCACCGAATATTTGATGCTGACTGCTGAGATATTCTGAAATTCGTATGATGTCACCCTTCCTTAACTATCCTTGTAGGACATGTCATCGTAGATGCTGTCACAGCCTTATGACCACGGATACCTTCCTCTACATTAACTGATTCAATATCTTCAGGTCTGTTTGTTACCAGGAGGTCTAAGACGTTACCCTCACAAGTTGGTTATCTATCTACTCAACGTAATTTTCGGACAAGACATCCAGAACAATGTCACACGATTCCCTGTCTCTGGCACCAGTTTTGATGGCATAACACTCCCAATCTACTCCTGGCAAAATGAAGTCATCACCTATTACAATGGCATGACCAGTAAAATTACTAATGATATTCTGCAAGCTCTGTCTGAAGCATTCAACAGCTATAGATCCTGACCCAGGTGGTCTATAAAAGCATCCGATCACCATTTTTGACCGTTCTTTGATACTCAATTTCAGCCAGATTAATTCACATTCGGAATCCGTGATAACCTCGCTAGATTTTATCGAATGTTTTACTGCAATAAACATGCCGCCACCATTGGCGACTAACCTATCCTTACAATAAACATTCCATTCTGAACTTAGGATTTCGTTGTCATTGACGTCTGGCTCCAACAAGCTTTCTGTTCTGACTACTATCTGTGCATTATAACCTTCAATAAGCGATACGAATTCTAGGTTCTTTCCTTGGATGCTCCTGCCCAGTAAAATCATATTAATCTTTTCTATCTCTGATCTGCCAGGACCCAGATTCTCTGAGGTCGCTGTGGCTGATTTAACAGTCACATCGTGTTTATTCCAAAGGGAGGGGTCCTCTAACCTAAAAAAGCCGCATGTGCACGCCACATGTACTCCGCTACCCTAGTAGCCACTTCCTGCGTGTAGTGCACACGTGACCTATTAAGGGGAACCCTACAATTCTGCACCTGATAGCGGAGGTCGAGAAATTCGCATCTGATACCGTCACAGAGCCATCTGAGCCTCTGGCTTAGAACTTCTACTCTGCTCCAAACCGACTATGATCAGCCATGGGTACAATACTACAAATAGACAGCTGAGCCTGCACTCCACATGTGTTGCTAGTTGCCTTCACCAAATCGGCCAGCCATCGAAAGGAGCTGAGGGTGGCCTCAGAACCCGAGCAGCAGGTGTCATTTGTGCTGACACGTGCCACTACGTGCAGCCGGTTGCACCCAGTGCGCTTGATAGCAACGTGCAGGGCCTCTTCCACATCACGGATGATACCTCCCGGCAAAAATACCGAATGCACACTGGAATTCTTTCCCATCTTGCATGCTATCTCCATGAGGGGCTCCATCACACTCCTAACATTGGAGCTACCAATGACTAGCATACCCACCCTCTGTACTTGTCCAGATTGGGCAGGAAAATCGACCGCTGGCATCACAGGACACGCATCACGTGCTGGGTCAGAGTTATCATCAACACTGGGAAGCACCTCGTACCTGTTGCTAAGATGTAGGGCGCCAGCTGCACGGCCTGCTCCCTCTTTTGCCTTCCGCCAAGTGATACCCGAACCCACCACTGTCTGCCACCCACACTGGAGGGAGGACGGACTGGTCACATGTTGCGTATCAGAAGTCGCAGTGACATCCAGAGCACCAGGGGATTCCAGTGGCACCAAAGGTGTCGCAGGTCTCGTCACTGGTGCCCCGATGTCACCACAACTTCGAGCATTAGCTAGAAGCTTGTCGACGGTAGACAATGCAGCTTCCAGGTGTTTACAGACAGTGGCCATAATTTCCTTGTGTCTGCTCACAACAAGCACAGTCCCTAGCGATATTGTATTGTGTATAAAATAGATATATGGTCTAAATGGCACTACTGTGTTTGAAAATATACCAAAGGAGAATAACGTAACACTAAAAGTTGGTGTGCAGATTTCTCACTGAACTCTGAGACCGCAAGCTATTAACCAGAAATAAATTTCTCTACATGGAAAATTTATACTAGGAAGCTGCCCTACACAAGGATATTAACAAGACTTAAGCAAAAACAAAAACTATGATTAATTTTCCAGCCACTAGTGTACACAGTAAAATACACACATACAGTTCACTTCTTTGCAGAAGCACGCCAAAAAAAAAAAAAAAAAAAAAAAAAAAAGGCTAAATTAATTTACAGTTTATCACCCAGGTGCTGCTGCTGCTCTGCTGCGCATCCTCTCGGCTTGGTGGCTGCCGCTACACTGGATAGGACACTTAATTTAGAGGTGGAACGGCTGCTTCGATCAGGTATGGGGCCTCATGTCAGTGTGGATCCTGTTGACTCTGTCAGCAGTTGGAACTATACTAGGCATGGCATTCACCTCAATGGGAAAGGGAACACACAACTGACTGGACTAATAATAGCAAATAACTTGGGGGGGGGGGGGCACTATCACAAGTGGTAAAGTACCATTGGTTACAAGTGACAGAACAGCAATTTTTATGGTAGGGAGGGCAGAAACAAAAGACGTTCAGAGAAAGGTGAAAATGACATTCACATAGGTAAAACAGGCAGTGAGACAGAAAATTTTAATGTAGACAATTCATGTAGAGAGTCTATGATTGAAACTAGAGATATTCAAAAGTCGACAGAAAAATTAGGTTCATCCAGTTCTAATTCAGCCAGTACACAAAATCAGTTTTCCATATTGGATCAGAATATCTGAGGACTAAGGGGTAAGCTTAATGAGCTGCTTATTTGTGTTGAAGAATTAGAGTTGAGCAAACCAGTTGATATAATCTGCTTCTCTGAACATCATGTGACCACTAGTATAAATATGATAAATGTTACAGGTTTCAAGTTACCTTCTTACTTCTGTAGAGTGAATATGGAGAAAGAAACTTTTGAATATTGATAGTAATAAATTTTGCTCATAGCAGCACTTAGAAGATTGTGCAGCAGAAGTAGTATTTCATAATAAATTCTTTATAATAGAGCACCTTCAGGAAACTTTAACCTCTTCATAAAAAATCTGGAAGCTCTGTTGTCCCATCTCTCAGTTGCTGGTGATGGATTCATCAGTGAACAATTATTGCAATCAGTAACACTGTCATTCAATTTGATGCCTACAGTGAAATTTGCAACTAGGGTATGTAAATGCTCTGACAGCTATTGATAATATCTTTGTAGACAAATCTAGGAAAAAAATTCATACCAAAAAACCAATAGTAAATGGGGCTATCTGATAATGACATGCAGCATCTTGTGTTAAATGTTGAAACTTGTCAGGATATAAAAAAGTCTATTAGATCTGAGTACAGGAAGGTAATAAATCAGTCAAAAACTGATAATTTTAGGAGATTGCTCAAGGACATGAAGTGGATAGATGTTAACAATTATTCTGACTAAAATGGAAAATGCAAATCATTCATTAATAAAGGTACTTCCTCTTTTGAAAATTGTTTTTCCCTAAAAGTAGTGCAAATCAAATACAAGTCTAAAAGTAAACCATAGATTACACAGGGAATAAAGATATCATGTGGAACAAAAATATTGTATCTAATATCTAGGAACAGCTGTAATGTTAACATTGTAATGCATTACAAAGACTACTGCAAAATATTGAAGCAAGTAATCCAGGAATTGTAGCAGCTTTATTATGAGAAAAAGATAATTATGAGATAATTATATCAGGCAACAAAATAAAGTTTGTATGGACAGAGACAGGTGGGGACAAAAAGGAAGGGGAACAGATAGCTCTAATAGTAAATTAGACATTGTTAACATGTGCATGCAGTGCTGCAAACCTCTTACACAAGTACTTTGTTTCTGTTGCTGACAGGTTGGGGTTATCAGGCTTCATAAACAGTGCAATGGAGTGTCTGAGGCCAGTATTACAAATAACTTTAGTAAAATGGAAATGACACCCACATCTCCCAAAGGAGAGCATCCATCATAAAATCTAAGTATTCTAGTGGTTGTGATGACATACAAATTAATCAAAGAGTGCTCATGTGAGTTGAGTTCTATCTTAAGTTATTTGTCTAATCAATCTCTTATAAGCAGAACATTTCCAGACTGGCTAAAAGATGCTGATGTTAAACCTCTTTACAAGAAGGAGGATAAAGAGATATCATGCAACAGTTGACCAATTTCACTTTTTCTGGCCTTTTCAAAAGTATTTGAAAAGATTCTGTTCAAACATCTCTTCAAGCATCTGACTGAAAATAATAAATTGTCCAAGTCTCAGTTTGGGTTTGTTAAGGATTATGATATAGAGAAAGCTATTTACTGATACAGTGGGAGCATACGTAATTCATTAGACAACAGATTAGAGGCTACTGGCATTTTCTGTAACCTGTCAAAAGCCTTGGACTGTGTGACTCACAGCATTCACTTAACTAAATTAGATATTGTGGTGTCACTGGCAGTGTTATGAGATGGTTTGAGTCTTATCTAACTAACAGGAAATGAAAGGTGTCATTGTGAATACCTGTGCAGTAAGCAGTCAGTCTTCATCTGATTGGGAATTAACTACATGCTGTGTTCCTCAAAGTTCCATCTTGAGTCCATTGCTTTTTCTTGTGCACATTAGTGACCTCTCATCTGTTACAGTGTCATATTCTAATTTTGTTTTGATTGCAGATGATACAAACACTGTCATAAATAGAAAGTCAAGTCAGACTTATAAAGGGCTGGTAATCAAATTTTCATTGGCATCAATAGAAGGTTTTAAGTTAATTCACTGTCATTAAAATTTGAAAAGACCTACTATATGCAGTTCAGAACCTGTAAGATATTTCCTTCGAGCATGTGTATAACATAAGATGACACACAGATCGAAAAGGTTGACAGTGTTAAATTTCTGGGATTACAACTCAATAATAAATTCAGTCGGGAAGTGCATACGTCAGAATTGCTGAAGCACCTAAAAAGTCTGTATTTGCAGTGCAAATTATGTCAGATGTAGGAGATATAAATATAAAAAAACTTGTATACTTTACTTGCTTTCATTCTATTATGTCATATAGGATTATATTCTTGTGTAACCCATGAGAATGAACCAAAGATTTTAGTGTGGAAAAGTATGTAATAAGAATCACTTGTGGTGCCAGAACATCATGTAGAAACCTCATTCTGGAAACATCCCCCAGGCTGTGGCTAAGCCATGTCTCTGCAATATCCTTTCTTTCAGGAGTGCTAGTCTTGCAAGGTTCACAGGAGAGCTTCTGTAAAGATTGGAAGGTCGGAGACGAGGTATTTGCAGAAGTAAAGCTGTGAGGACGGGGTGTGAGTCATGCTTGGGTAGCTCAGTTGGTACAGCACTTGCCTGCAAAAGGCAAAGGTCCCGAGTTCGAGTCTCGGTCCGGCACACAGTTTTAATTTGCCAGGAAGTTTCATATCAGCGCACACTCTGCTGCAGAGTGAAAATCTCATTCTGCAAACATCCCCCAGGCTGTGGCTAAGCCATGTCTCCACAATATCCTTTCTTTCAGGAGTGCTAGTCCTGCAAGGTTTGCAGGAGAGCTTCTGTAAAGTGTGGAAGGAGATGAGGTACTGGTGGAAGTAAAGCTGTGAGGACGTGGCGTGAGTCGTGCTTGGGTAGCTCAGTTAGTAGAGCACTTGCCCACAAAAGGCAAAGGTCCCGAGTTTGAGTCTCAGTCCGGAACACAGTTTTAATCTGCCAGGATGTTTCATATTAGTGCACTCTCCACTGCAGAGTGAAAATCTCATTCTGGAAATATCCCCCAGGCTGTGGCTAAGCCATGTCTCCGAAATATCCTTTCTTTCAGGAGTGCTAGTCTTGCAAGGTTAGCAGCAGAACTTCTGTAAAGTTTGGGAGGTAGGAGATGAGGTACTGGCAGAAGTAAAGCTGTGAGGACGGGGCGTGAGTCATGCTTGGGTAGCTCAGTTGGTAGAGCTCTTGCCCGCGAAAAGCAAAGGTCCCGAGTTCGAGTCTTGGTCTGGCACACAGTTTTAACCTGCCAGGAAGTTTCATATCAGTGCACACTCTGCTGCAGAATGAAAATCTCATTCTATGTAGAAACCTCTTCAAAGGACTGTGTGTTCTAACAACTGCTTCTCAGTATATTTATCCCTTAATGAAATTTGTTGCAAGTAACATATCTCTGTTCTCAACTAATAGCTCAATACACAGGATCAATGCTAGCAATACGAACAATCTGCATGAATACATAATATCACTTACCTTGGTCTAAAAAGGGGTCCATATATTCAGGAACACATGTATTCAATAAATTGCCAGCAACCATTAAAAAGTTGGTTTCAGATACAGCACAGTTTAAAAAGAGTTTGAAAGACTTTTTGATAGACAACTCCTCCTACTCTATAAATGAATATCTTAATAGGGACTGTTACACCAGCTTAAGTAAAAATGTCTGTTAGATTTCGGTTTTGACAGCAGTTTGTCACAACTGTCAAAATTATGCGTTTTGTGTATCATAAATTCATTAAAAGTGCATAACTGTGTTTCATTCTGACAGTGTATTAATTCTGTAAATATTAGCAGTTCCAGTTTACTATAATATATTCACTCATTTTGATGATCTCCTGACAAATGATCAGGGTAGTGAGTATTATATTCAAATTCTGTATGTTTTTTATGTTATACTTTCTGACATGTTCCATACTCACAGGAATCATCTCATTATTGGCTCTATGAAACAGGAAACTGAATGTAATCTAATCAGATCTAACTGACTCACTTCTATGAAGCACAATCAAAATGAAAACCCAGAGTCAACTAAAACAAGTGTGAAGAAAGCAGTACGCACTGGTCAGTACCTAAATCACTTTGGGAACATAGATATTAACTGAGAGCAGACAGATGTGGGATTGAAAAGAGCAAGACTGGTACTGCAGACAAAAAGAACTACACAAATGTTATCATGAAAACCACTCAATGTGGACTTTGTGGACTGTACTCGGAGTTTAAGGTCCATCAATTTCAGGCTGTTCTATCTTGGCAAAGAATGAATACCTCACAAACCACAATAAGTTGTGCTCATACCTTCATTGTCAAATATGCAGAGCTCTAAGAGTAGCAGTTTCTCCAACAAATAGCACTGCCACAAATGTAAATCAGTCACAATAACTTTATGTAACTCTATACAATCAACAAATAAGGGGGGGGGGGGACTCCAAAACAGTAAGTTACAAATATCTTCCCATGCTGAGACCATTGCATAACAAGAGTAGCATATTATCAGAAGAGATTACATGTTCTGAGTTTCTTGCAGATGTAGTTCTGGTATGGTATGGTTAGCAGGTGTATCACAGTATGAGAGTGAAATGACACAGTGTTTTGGCATGTACTCCAAGGCTAAAGTACACAGTACAATACAATTCTTGTGGACAAAATGTCTAAAACACACAGCTTCACTGTAAAGTTCTTGTGGTATTGGACCAAACGCAATATTGTGGCCACCCATGGTGAAATGGTGCCAACAGTTTTTCCAAGGCAGTACAGACATGAGTGATGCTGATCAGGCAGGAAAGCCATTGACACTGATCACAGACAACAATGCCCTGGCAATTAAGAAACTGGTTTGTAGAAATTGCAAATGGTAACATAATGGTTCTAGAACTGCTCTGTGACCAAGGACTGGATTTCTGTCATCAAGAAATAGAACAATTGGTAGAATGTTCCAGTCATTGTTTACAGAGACTTCATGATTATCAGATGGAGTCAAGTATATTGTGAATATCCCATTTACCTTTAATAGAATTCTATGTATGAAGTTCAAGCTTCAAAATTCTGAGTGCTGCAAAATCTAAGGATATATGCATCCCTTCAAAATATGAGGCAATTCCTGCTCTCCACATACTTGACCCAGATTCCTATTTCAGTGGTCAAATAATGTTCTGAAACATGTATTGTAACTATAGGATTTGTGGCTACATTGGAAGTTCATTGACTTTATTTTCTCATCTCTATGTATTGTTTGAGCCAGCGGCCTTGCAGCAATAGTAACATCTGTTCCCATCCGATCACAGAAGTTAAGCACTTTCAGGCTTGGACAGCACTTGGATGGATGACCATCTGAGCTGCCAAGTGCTGCCGGCAAGTGGGTTGCAATCAGCCCTTGTGAGGCTACTTGACTGAGAAGCAGTGGCTCTGACCATGAAAACTGACAATGGCCAGGAGAGCCAAGTGCTGTGCACATTCCCCTCAGTGTCTGCATCCACTGATGCCTATGAAGTTGGTTGTTACTGTTGGATCTTCCGTCAGGCCTATTCTGACAGAGAATATAATGTCCCAACTGATTGATTCACTCACTGACTCATCACCACTCAGTCCAAACCATTAAGGACATAAACTTGAAATTTAAGAAGGGATTTTTAGAAATTCCACCCTTAAAGGGGTGATATAGGGGAGGAAAGGTTTTTTTTGAGAATATGTCATTATTAAGCCAATTTTGAAGCTAGACGTACGAAACTTGGTATTTGTTTTCTTAGTCAGAAATAAAGAAATATGTGTTTCATCATTTTTACAAATGTAATCGTTATGGGACTGAAATAGTTGGTGAATTTGTTTTTTGACAATAAATATGAAAGCATTTTTAAAGCTAAATAAATCTATAAAAATTCGAATTTGGTTTCTTGGTTGGAAAAAGAAGTTTTTGGTAAGTAAGGCCCTATGGGGGTGAGAGGTAAATGTTTTATGAAAGTATTTCATTTTGAAAATATTTTTGAAGCTAAATCTATGAAAACTGGTATTTGGATTCATGGTTAAAAATGAAAAAATATATGTTTCACTATTTTTATAAATTCAACCCATAATGGGGTGATATAGTGCCAGACTGTTTCACTGGTCCAACATCACCCAGCTCAAACTGCTAAGCATAGAAACTTGACATTAGGAGAGGGTGTGGATCATATACTGTAGGCATCATTAAAATTTTTTTTTTTAATTTTTGTTATATTAAAAAAATTAAAACTAAATTTATGAAAATTGGTAAATCACTTCTAGATTAGTTATGAAGAAATATGTGTTAGGGGACAAAATTTTCTATGGAAATATCACCACAAGCATGCAAAAGACATGATAAACAAAAACCTTAGAATCACATTTTGGTCAGAAATATTTTCAGAAAAGACCATGTTTCCATCGCTTTAATTAGCATGAAAAGTTTAGAAGTTGTTGCAATTTGTGGACAACATAAAAATTTGATTAAAGAAAAAAAAAAAAAGAAATATGTGCCACTGTACAGTCTACATGAGTTTTGGTCACAAAAGTTTTTGTTATATTGCTTTTAATACCAACAGCGTACAACCTACATTTATCATGAGAAAATATGCTGTCCTCACACTAGGGACTACCAGAATACTATAAATAACAGTATTTCCCTTTCTATTTTCATGTGTTACTGAGATGTAAGCAATGAGTCACAAAATTCCATCTGCCAAAAACATCAACAACAATCAAAGACATGTTTGACCCCATAACTGATAGAAGTATTTGATTAAACTCCATGTTGATCCAGCTTGATCCAACTGACAGAGATGTTCAACAAGAACCTATTACAGTTCCTCAAACACTAAAAATTCTCAACATTTGTCTGGTTTGTTGCTGAAGCAATCTTTACTATGTCTTGCCCTGACCCATGTCCATTCTGTTTCTTGCCCCATCCACTATCACCATATGATTTTCCTTCTCAAAATATCTGCACAAAGAACCCCCATTCTCTATCACTTGTATAAAACTTGCATTTGGTTTGAAGAAATTGCTAACTTGTTACTTGTTTCTTAAATTTTCCTGCAGCTATTACTCCACATCCTTTCCATGACTACTACAACAGTTGGACTTTACTCTCTCTGAAGTGATCATTTGTATATTAAATGCCTGTTGTGCCTTGGCTGCATCTACATTTGGTGCAAACTTTTGCTTATCTAACACATATAACAGGGCAAACTGTCAGTAACAGTTCTCTTTGTGTGACATTAGCACTTCCCAGTTTCTACTTCTCTCACATTAACCTTTGCAATTCCTTGCTATCAGTGTCGAACTCCTCCTTAAGGGGCATGATTTTTCTCTCCTGTTCAGCTATTGTTTTGTCTCATGCACAGACATTGCAATACCACAGAAGATGCTCATTCACATCACCGTTTCCCACACAACTGCTTTATGTCCAATGAAACCATCTATTACAGTAACTGCAATGCAGGCCAGAACTAACTTTCATATGGCAGTTCAAACACTTCACAACACTGGAATCTGTATCGACTAATACAACTAAATTATTATACACTACAGTCAACACTTGAGCCATATTGTACACTGCAGGTGCAGTTATTAAATATCATGACAGATAAAATGTAGTTATATGGAAATTTTTCAACTGTAGTCAGCAAAAATTAGAGCATTGAGCACACAGTGAAAAATTCAGAAGAAAATATTTTTAAAAAAATACTGATCAGAAAACTAAATTATGATCACAGAACTGTCTGCCCCAGTAGCTGAGTGGTCAGCGCAACAGACTGTCAATCATAAGGGCCTGGGTTCGATTCCCGGCTGGGTCGGAGATTTTCTCTGCTCAGGCACTGGGTGTTGTGTTGTCCTAATCATCATCATTTCATCACCATTGACGCGAAAGTCGCCGAAATGGCGTCAAGTCGAAAGACTTGCACCAGGCGGGCAGTCTACCTGACTGGAGGCCCTCGTCACATGCCATATACACTCCTGGAAATGGAAAAAAGAACACATTGACACCGGTGTGTCAGACCCACCATACTTGCTCCGGACACTGCGAGAGGGCTGTACAAGCAATGATCACACGCACGGCACAGCGGACACACCAGGAACCGCAGTGTTGGCCGTCGAATGGCGCTAGCTGCGCAGCATTTGTGCACCACCGCCGTCAGTGTCAGCCAGTTTGCCGTGGCATACGGAGCTCCATCGCAGTCTTCAACACTGGTAGCATGCCGCGACAGTGTGGACGTGAACCGTATGTGCAGTTGACGGACTTTGAGCGAGGGCATATAGTGGGCATGCGGGAGGCCGGGTGGACGTACCGCCGAATTGCTCAACACGTGGGGCGTGAGGTCTCCACAGTACATCGATGTTGTCGCCAGTGGTCGGTGGAAGGTGCATGTGCCCGTCGACCTGGGACCGGACCGCAGCGACGCACGGATGCACGCCAAGACCGTAGGATCCTACGCAGTGCCGTAGGGGACCGCAACGCCACTTCCCAGCAAATTAGGGACACTGTTGCTCCTGGGGTATCGGCGAGGACCATTCGCAACCGTCTCCATGAAGCTGGGCTACAGTCCCGCACACCGTTAGGCCGTCTTCCGCTCACGCCCCAACATCGTGCAGCCCGCCTCCAGTGGTGTCGCGACAGGTGTGAATGGAGGGACGAATGGAGACGTGTCGTCTTCAGCGATGAGAGTCGCTTCTGCCTTGGTGCCAATGATGGTCGTATGCGTGTTTGGCGCCGTGCAGGTGAGCACCACAATCAGGACTGCATACGATTGAGGCACACAGGGCCAACACCCGGCATCATGGTGTGGGGAGCGATCTCCTACACTGGCCGTACACCACTGGTGATCGTCGAGGGGACACTGAATAGTGCACGGTACATCCAAACCGTCATCGAACCCATCGTTCTACCATTCCTAGACCGGCAAGGGAACTTGCTGTTCCAACAGGACAATGCACGTCCGCATGTATCCCGTGCCACCCAACGTGCTCTAGAAGGTGTAAGTCAACTACCCTGGCCAGCAAGATCTCCGGATCTGTCCCCCATTGAGCATGTTTGGGACTGGATGAAGCGTCGTCTCACGCGGTCTGCACGTCCAGCATGAACGCTGGTCCAACTGAGGCGCCAGGTGGAAATGGCATGGCAAGCCGTTCCACAGGACTACATCCAACATCTCTACGATCATCTCCATGGGAGAATAGCAGCCTGCATTGCTGCGAAAGGTGGATATACACTGTACTAGTGCCGACATTGTGCATGCTCTGTTGCCTGTGTCTATGTGCCTGTGGTTCTGTCAGTGTGATCATGTGATGTATCTGACCCCAGGAATGTGTCAATAAAGTTTCCCCTTCCTGGGACAATGAATTCACAGTGTTCTTATTTCAATTTCCAGGAGTGTGTATATATATATATATATATATATATATATATATATATATATATATATATATATATATATATATATATATATATGCTTGTGTCTGTATATGTGTGGATGGATATGTGTGTGTATGCGAGTGTATACCCGTCCTTTTTTCCCCCTAAGGTAAGTCTTTCCGCTCCCGGGATTGGAATTACTCCTTACCCTCTCCCTTAAAACCCACATCCTTTCGTCTTTCCCTCTCCTTCCCTCTTTCCTGATGAGGCAACAGTATGTTGCGAAAGCTTGAATTTTGTGTGTATGTTTGTGTTTGTTTTTGTGTCTATCGACCTGCCAGCGCTTTCATTTGGTAAGTCACATCATCTTTGTTTTTATATATAGTGGCCCAAACTCTTTGCCTTTACAAATGTCTGCTTGTGTCTGTGTATGTGCGGATGGATATGTGTGTGTGTGCGAGTGTATACCTGTCCTTCTTTCCTTTTTTCCCCCTAAGGTAAGACTTATGACCACAGCAGTTCGAGTCCCATAGTGCTCAGAGCCATTTGAACCATTTGGACCCCCTAAGGTAAGTCTTTCCGCTCCTGGGATTGGAATGACTCCTTACCCTCTCCCTTAAAACCCACATCCTTTCGTCTTTCCCTCTCCTTCCCTCTTTCCTGATGAGGCAACAGTTTGTTGCGAAAGCTTGAATTTTGTGTGTATGTTTGTGTTTGTTTGTGTGTCTATCGACCTGCCAGCAGTTTCGTTCGGTAAGTCACATCATCTGTGTTTATATATATATATATATATATATATATATATATATATATATATATATATATATATATATATATATATAATAGAGGGAAACATTCCACGTGGGAAAAATATATCTAAAAACAAAGATGATGTGACTTATCAAACGAAAGCGCTGGCAGGTCGATAGACACACAAACAAACACAAACACACACACAAAATTCAAGATTTCGCAACAAACTGTTGCCTCATCAGGAAAGAGGGAAGGAGAGGGAAAGACGAAAGGATGTGGGTTTTAAGGGAGAGGGTAAGGAGTCATTCCAATCCCGGGAGCAGAAAGACTTACCTTAGGGGGAAAAAAGGACGGGTATACACTCGCACACACACACATAGCCATCCACACATATACAGACACAAGCAGACATCTCACAAGCAGACATATTTGAAGACAAAGAGTTTGGGCAGAGATGTCAGTCGAGGCAGAAGTGAAGAGGCAAAGATGATGTTGAATGACAGGTGAGGTATGAGTGGCGGCAACTTGAAATTAGTTATATAAATTAGAACAGCATGCCACCCTCCACCTCAAAAAACTATCCAATCTCCTGGTTTCCCACCTCCGGAAAGGCAACTCACTCACCCTTCACAACCTTTCCAGCAAACCCCAACCTCCTCTCATTGCACACCAACCCAGTCTCTCCCATCTACTCAATCTCCCACTTCCAGCTCCACTCCCTCCAAAACCTCAAAATTCCAATCAACACAACCTGGAACCACAACACCCTTATTCAGTAGTTAACCTTTCCTCCAAACCTCTCTCCCAATCCAAAACCTCTGTCCTATCCAAAGGCCTCACCTTCAGCCCCACTCCCAGATTCAACCAAACAGCCCTAATCAAATATTTACTGTCCTACACTCGTACTCTCTGCTGGAAATATCACTTTGCCACGAAGAAAAATGATCCTAATCCTACTCCTAATGATCCAACTCCCCAAGACACCATCCAAATTGAACCCTGCCTGGAACAGTTCCGTCCTCCATCGCAGCGGGACCCACCTCCTCTTCCTCAAAATCACCCTCTCCAAACCTTCCAGGAATTTCTGACTTCCAGCCTTGCATCTCAATCCTTCTTAAAAAACCTTGATCCTACTCCCAACATCACCACTGCTGAAGCCCAGGCTATCCGTGATCAGCTGTAGAGAACCACTATCACACGCGCTTGTTCAGAGAAGCTGTAGAAATACAAAAACACGCGAACAGTTTGAACAAGAAAGAGGAAAGCCTTAAGGTCAACGGATCCTGGCTTCCCGTACTGCAGCGAACGACCGTCGCAGGTAGCAAGAGGAGAACCGCACCGGAAATGACCGCGGAGAAGCCCTCGGACGTTGGCACGCCAGGTACATATAGTCTGCGCCCGCGAGCTCGGCTCCAGTTCACCACCGGCAATGGAGGGTGAAGCTTTGACAATGCCAGCCACTCGTGCTGGCGAAACGTCAGAAAAATCATTAGATGAACGTCGGCCGAAGAACCCGAGACAGAAGCCAATAGGCAGTTTGTCAACAAGTGGCCACGAAAGCCTCAACAATTTTGTATTAGATGCTTATGCCACAGCTCATGTTATTCCCATAAATTATGGGTAAGTGATTTGTCAGCAAAGTGCTGGCACTCTACAGAGACCAACATGTGTTCCACAGTGTTCATATTTTGTGAATCTGATGATGAAGACACCAACAAGAGATTATTTTCATGCTCCGGAAACCATTGTACATGATTCTGGCCATATGAATCCCCAGGTGAATGTGCCCCCAAAGCATAATACTGCCTCCATCAGTTGGTGTCTGTCTACAGTGCATGTTTTGAGTAGCTGTTCACCTGGATGGCAGCGTATCTGGACACAGCCATCAAGCTGGTGTAACAAAAAATGTGATTCATCAGACATGTGACACATTTCCAGCGATCCACAAACCTGCCTCTATGATACTGTGCCTACTGCAGTCGTAACTGAGAGATGTTGTAGAGTCAGTATGGAAACACATAGGGGTCATGTGCTGCTGAACCCTATATACAACGATGTGTGCTAAACAGTGTGCTCAGAAATAATTTAGCCTGCACCAGCTTTGTATTCAATCACCAAATCTGCCACAGACTACTGTCCATCCCATTTCACATACTTGAAAAGCCTCCAATCTCCTTGTTCAGTGCTAAGTCATGTAAGTCCAACACCTTGTGGCCTGCTCACAGTTCCGCAATCCTTCTACCATTTTCTATAGAAGCTCATGACAGTAGCACATGAACAGCTGGTCAGCTTTGCTGTTTCCAAGCTGCTTGCTCCTAAGTTCTACGCCATAACAACATACCATTTGTCAAAGTCACTTATTTCAGTGGATTTCCCTATTTTCTGCTTGTATCTTTGCTGCAATGGGACCCCCATTCATCTCTGCTCTGCTTGTATACTTTTCTCCCATGTCCCATTCCTGTAGTACCACCAGTTGGATTTAATCTCATGGTGGACAGTGGTCACAATCATTTTCCCACAATAGTTTTCACTCATCAGTGTAAAACCTATGAAGAGCTTGCAGCAGATTTGATAGATGACATATATGCTTTCACAGGTGATCCTGCCTGTAGTGGGGTAAGACATGCCTATGATGTGACTGGAATAAGGTGTGTGAAAGGGTGCATGATGAAAGTTTTGCACATGGGTTTTTACCATAGATGTGTTATAATGGAGGGGGAGGCTGGAATACCATTGTAGCAACCAGGAGGGGGAGGTGGGGGGGGGGGAGCATTAGTGAATATGAGTTTGGGAAGGATATTCCACATTTCATAGTGAGATGAGAGGTAGTCAAAGCCTTGATGGAGAATGTGGTTAGTATCTTCCATCTTTCCGTACCATACGTCCGTCATATCACTGGTCAGGCACAAATTCAAGTCCTGTCACATCCACCCAATCAGAACAACCTTTGCCAGCTGTGTTGCAGATGTATCTTACCCTATCAGTGGAAGAACAATCTGTGAAATCAGCCATATCCAATTTCAAATTCTGCCCAATCTGTGAGCATATTGTGTGCATCACCAGCTGTGGTCTGCCTACTTAAATAAATGACCGTAACAATGGGAAGATCAAAGGTGATCATCCTATGGCTATTTACTAAAATATGCTTAAGTCGAATAGTGGCTTACTTAACTAATGAAAAATGTGCCCCAGTTACACTGTAGAAATGGCACTAGTAGGTTTGGCTTTTCTGTTAAGCCATTCTCAAGTGGATTCATAACTGCCATACATGTGATGGATGTATACATATAGATGACTGACGATGAAAAAACAAGGTTTCCATGTGTTTGTATACAGACTTGAGAATGGCTTAACAAAAAACTGAAACTGTTAGCGGACTAAATACAGTTCTACAGAACAACAGGAACAGTCCTTTTGCTAATGAAACAAACAGTTATGGAGCACATTGAGAAACTAGTAACGAATAATGGAGGGGGAGGCTGGAATACCATTGTAGCAACCGGGAGGGGGGGGGGCCTTCTGGCTTCTGGAACCTGCACTCCCCACATCCTCTTTTCTCCTTCCAACAATTCAGCTGGTCTCAGTCTCTGCTAGTGGTTATCCCATGATAAACTCTGTCCCTGTTCCCATGACTTCTCTCTCTCCCCACTTCTCTCCCTCAACACCTCTATAAAACTTTGTTTCCATTTGGTTCACTGTTGTTTACTTTGTTCATCTCTTGGTCTCCCTCTACATTTTTTACCCCTTAATACTAAACTGGTGATCCCTTGGTGTCTGAGAATGTGTCCTACTGATTGATCCCTTCTTCTAGTCAGGTTGTGTTACAAATTTCTTTGCTCTCAATTCTGTTCAGTATTTCCTCATTAGTTATGTGATCTAGCCACCTAATCTGCTGCATTCTTCTGTAGCACAACATTTCAAAAGCTTCTGCTTTCCTCTTGTCTAAACCGTTTATTAGCCATGTTGCACTTCTACACATGGCCGCACTGCATACGAATACTTTCAGGAAACACTTCCTGACACTTAAATCTATATTTGATGTTAACAAATTTCTCTTCCTCAGAAATGCTTTCCTTTCCATTGCCAGTCTATATTTTATATCCTCTCTACTTCAGCCATCATCAGTTATTTTGCTACCCAAATAATGAAACTTGTCTACTACTTTAGTGTCTTGTTTCCTAATTTAATTTCCTGATTTAATCAGACTACATTCCATTATCCTGGTTTTGCTTTTGTTGATGTCCATCTTATATTCTCCTTTCAAGACACTCTTCATTCTGTTCAAGTGCTCTTCCAAGTCCTTTGCTGCCTCTGGCAGAATTACAGTCATGAGCAAACCACAAAGTTTTTATTTCTTCTCCATGAACTTTAATTCCTACTCCAAATTTTTTTGTTCCTTTCACTTCTTGCTCAATATACAGATTGAATAACATTGGCAATAGGCCCTGTTTCACTCCCTTCTCAACCATTGCTTCCCTTTCATGCCCCTCAGCTCTAATAACTGCCATCTGGTTACTGCACAATTTGTAAAAAGCCCTTCATTCCCTGTATTTTACATCTGCTACCTTCTGGATTTCAAAGAGAGTATTCCATTCAACACTAGTAAAAGGTTTCTCTAAGTCTACAAATGAGAGAAATGTAGGTTTTCCTTTCCTTAACCTATCTTCTAAGATAAGTCATACATTCAGCATTGCCTCATGTGTTGTTATGTTTCTGTGGAATCCAAAATGATCTTCCCTAAGGCTGGCTTCTACCAGTTTTTCCATTCTCCCACTATAAAGAATACATGTTAGTATTTTGCAACCATGACTTATTACACTGATAGTTTGGTAATATTCACACCTATCAGCATCTGATTTCTTTGGAATTGGAATAATTATATTCTTCTTGAAGGTTTGATGATATTTCACCTGTCTCATTCATCCTTCACACCAGATGGAAGAGTTTTATCATGGCTGGCTTTCCCAAGGGTATCAGAGTTCCGATAGAATGTCATCTACTCCCAGAGCCTTGTTTTGACATAGGTCAGAAACCAGATTTTAAATTGCAAGACATTTCCATGGGTAGATGTGGACTCTGGCCACAATTTATTGGTTGTGAACTGTAGATTAGAACTGAAGAATATGCAAAAAAAGTATGATATTAAGGAGATGGGACCTAAAACAGTTGAAAGAACCAGAGGTTGTTGAGAGTTTCAGGAGCTTTAGGCAACTGGAACAGGAGATGTGAAAACAGTAGAAGATAAATTGGTAGCTTTGAGAGTTGAAATAGTGAAGGCAGTAGAGGATCAAATAAGTAAAAAGACAAGGCCTAATAGAAATCCTTGAATAACACAGGAGATACTGAATTTAATTGATGAAAGGAGTAAATATAAGAAAGAGGGAAAGACCTTCACCCACCTCCTTTTTATTCCTGTCACCTACTCCATCTAATACACCTCCACACCTCCCCAATCTAGAGAGCCTACAGTGCCAGAACAGTGTTGCCAAGTGTGTGCTATGTGTCCTACACTACAACTAAAATTCATCACCTTTCATGCGCAAACACTAAGTTTGAGATGCTATATCGATTATCTTCAGAATTGCTGCTTCTTCTAGAAGACCTTTGTGCACCTTCAGCATCCACGTTATCCCTGAAAATGACAAAAAATTGTACCAAAGTTTTGTTACACATTTACATTTGTAGAATTTTGTGTATATACCCTCTTTATGCCTTTTAAATACAGACAACTATTTATGTAGAGCTAATTACATTGAGTTCATGGAGCACTGCAATATGGCAGTCTATGACATTTGACATAAGTGTTTCAATAAAGATATTAATACATACAGATAATGTAGGTTGCTGTATGTCAATCCTTACATCAGCATATGTGACTTTCATATAGGATCATTTAAGCATTATTAGCTAGAAATTTTTTCACAGGATCATATCTAATGTCAGTGGTTAGTGTTTAATATTTTGATAAGCTTGATTAATCTTCTCCTTCCCTATATAAATGGAAAATTCATCATACTCTAAATACATTTCCTTAATAGAGCATAACACATGATTCCACCATAAAACCTGCCCCTGCTGCAAAGCTACAAGACAGTGTCATGGCTCAGCATCTCATACAATGCTCAGATCATTATTAACAGTTTTCTATACCGTCAGGTCATATGATACTATGGAGAACTTTGGAACTTAATCCATAATACTGGTACAGAAGTAAATTGTCAGAAATTGTACAATGCAGACTCCACTCTGTGTAGCAGCCAGTATCTACTCTGAAAATTCTTAAAATTTAGGAAATAAAACCACCACTTTCCAAATGATCACACTCACATCATAAGAAGGTACTGACACTCACTACAGAGGCAGTTATGTCAGAATTGTAAACCACAATATTGTAATGAGGTTATATTATCCTGATTTCTAGCAGTTTCCTCCATTACTTTCACACCTCTCTGCTCATTGATGGAAATGAGAGGTGGAAAATTGTGCTTCTGAATAGTGTGGGCAAATACAGTTTTCAAAGTAGTACTTACTCAGCTTTTCCAATAGAAGAAAGAATTCTTTGTACTAGATAATAAGGGCAACATATTTGTGCTCTCAGCTATGGTTTTTTATCTTTTTACAGTACAGGAGATAGCAGAATTCCAAAACCATTTTTTCTTTGGTAATACAGTTAACATTATTTCACTGATATTGAAAACTCAAAAATTATCTGCAGTAAAGCAAAATGATCTCAGTGATCTCCATAAATTTAGTATTTTCCCATTATCTATATATTTACCAATTTGGAGATTTACTCTAAAAATCACCTTCTAATCTGATAACAATGAATTACCCCTTAATGCTTTTAATGCCACTATTCTAATCCTTTATAAGACTGTTTTTTCACTATTTGAGTCAAATGAGTTTTCCTAATGGGGCAAGTCCTAACTTAATACATCAACCTGACAAAAAAAAAAAAAAAAAAAAAAAAAAAACAAGTGAGGTGGCACAATGGCACACTGGACTCGTATACAGGATGATGGTTAAAACCTGCATCCAGCCATCCAGATTTGGATTTTCCATGATTTCCATAAATCACTCCACGCAAATGCTGGGATGGCTCCTTTCAAGAGGCATGGTGGATTTCCTTCCTCATCCTTAACACAACCTGAGCTTGTGCTCCATCTCTACAGCTCTACTGACATCGACGTTGAGAAGAAAAGAAAGACAAGGAGATGACAGCTACTGTTTAACATGAGGAGGTGAAAAGAAAGGACAGAGAAAAAGCTTTCATTGCTCTAAATATCTCCAGAGGGTAATCCACATTTTTGTGACCATAATAGAAAACCAAACAAATAAAGAAAAACCATGTAAAAATATAATAAGGAAATTACTATTCTTTTCAGTCACAAAAATAAATCAATTGTAGTTTTTACTGAAACGCAATCACTAAAATGTCAAAATGTCATCAAATGAAGCTAGAAAAAGCTTTTTCCTTTCAGATGCTAACAAAAATACCAATGAATAAGAGGCAACAGTCAGTTTTAATACTCATACATTTATATTTAAGGTATATAGGGTGCCATAGGAAAGCCACTTTTCATTGTATAAATTTAAGAGTATGAGTAGGCATCTAGAATCCCTGATGAAAAAGGATGGAGCAAGAGTAGACAATTATGAATCTGCATTGTTGATATCTTTCTTGTTCTGTTCTGTAGCTCATTATGGGATCTTAGAACCCAGAAGAGCCATGCTTTGTTGATTAATAGCCCTGTATTCTCCAATATTCTTCTATGTATTTCAGTATGAAGGAACTTTTGTGCAAGTCTGCTGCCATCTACAAGCAACAGTAATCTCTGGCTTTTATTGCACCACTACCTTTCAGCTTGGTAGCTGTAACCTGTGGCCAAGCAAACAGAAAGTTGTAACCACATTCTCACACAAGATACTGTAAAGAGGCTATTCTGATATGTTGGAGGCCTCCACCCTGGTCCTAGAGCAAGACTAGTAACCATACATCCAGTCCCCATTGCTATTGGTAGGGCTGGAACACTGTTGAAACAGCATGGTTTGGAGGCCTGGCCATTTCAGTGGTTATCTGAATTATACCATGTCCAAGCCTGGCAGTGTGCCATTTTTGTGGCCTATGTGATGAGGATTGATGTCCTGTCACAACAGGCCAGGGTTGAGTGGCCAAAACTACTACCTGCCCAAGCTATACAGTGCCTGTCATCATGCACAGCCAGTTCTGAGAGGTACTCCATGACAGTTGTTGACCAGATACAGCTCATCCAGCCTACTGCTAGTAGATACTGCCTCCACTAGCCATGGGGATACAGGCTGTGCCTACTCCTAGTGCTGCTGTGAGCTGAACTTGTGCCATTCAGCAGGGGGCCGTCTGCTGGCTGACTTCTGGTTGCCTTGCATGCACACACTGTGCTACTACCGGACTGCATCCATAGGCAGCTGGTGCTGTATCCTACAGTGGATTCTTTGCTTCACCACTGTGTTTGGATGTTCCCTGTACTGGGCCCACCCAGGCTGTTAGTTGCTCATGCCTCTGGTCCAAATGACATGACCAGCTTACTATAGAACCTGTTGTTATTGTATGCCTGCCGACTACTTGGGCTGACACAGCACTACACTCGATAAGGTGCTGACAGTGCTTTGTAGCAGCTGCTGCCTGCTTCACTTATTGTTTCCTCACTACTTCGCTTGGCAACTCCATGAGCTGGCCACCTCCTGAGGCCTGTGCTGAGCTAAGTACACACAACTGCCCAAGAGCAGCCTATTCTGCTGTGTGCTACAGCAGTAAGATGACATTTTGGCTGCTGTACTGATTGTAATAAATAAATTCATTATTGTTTCCTCACTACTTCTACTAAAGCTCTTCACCTGGTTCTACATACCTGCTATCCTGCCAAGCATCCTGCATTGTCATTTCAACGTGCAATGAGGTCAATAAATGCTCAAGCCATTCTGACTCAACTGCACTCTTATTCTACATGAGAGAGATGATTCTGACTACAGCATCTCTTAGAGTGTTGAAGAAGAAGACATGTTTTAAGCTTAAATTGGCTTATGTTGGTAAATTTTTTACTATTTACAATTTTGTACTGAAGAATTTTTTTTGTATCTTTTAGCTGTTGTGTACAAAAAAATGAGTGCCATATGATAATCATAATAATTTTTAGAGATTTTAAGTTGAAAGTCCATTCCAGTAAACAGTTTCAGTCTATAAAGAAATTTTATTAAAGTATACACTTTGCAGCAGAGTGAAATTTTTATTTGGGAAACAATCTGTGCTGGTGTTAACTCCTTCTGTACTGCATCCTGCCTCCCAGAGGTGCCTTTTGTTATGGAATGATAACTGAAACAACTGCTCAATTTCAGTTAAATTAATGAAAAGATAGATAGAAAACAAATATGAAAAGTTGTGAGCCACTTATAATAAGATAATCAGAAGGTAATGACATTACTGATTACTGTCTTCCCATTCCTTGATTGTCTGTCTGTACATCTTACTTACAACAGTTATCATTTTAACAGATGCTCAGTATAGAAGTTTTACTGTATATATAACATGCAATAGTTACAAATATAAACTGAAAGCATTTTTGCATAAGCAAGAGTATATGAAGTACTTGCACTTTATGCAGAAATTTCTGCTTTTTTGTGGTGATTAATTGGTATGATCTGCTGAAGTACACTGCAAGAAATTTTCTCAATTTTGGCTAAATGTAGAACTGGCTCACTCTGGATCCCAAGATGAAGGATGGTGAGAATCATCAGTTCTTTAATGCCATGTTCTCTCTACATGTTTCAGTGATTATCTTAAAAGCACAGATGATGAGTAAAACTTAATCCTCAAGGAAGTGAGGTACAGGGAAGTTCACTGGTGTGGTATATAAGAATTCCATATATTTGAGTTAAGTGAGTGTTCAAGATGCAATTCTTTGTTTATAAGGCAATGTTTTAAAATATCAGTATCTCTGCTATAGATTGAAGTAACAGATGCAAATACCAAGAAATGTGTGTGCAAGTAAATGTTTCAGATTGTTGTTGCTATCTTGTTTGTTTTTGTACCAGAAAAAGTGACAGAGAGATAGATATTAAAGATTTTTCTTTTAAGCTATAACTGCAGTGTATCTTCAGCACACATATTTCTGATTAGGTTAGTTGTGTAACTGAAACTAAGAACAGTAGAAACAAAGCAGGGTCCAAAACAACAAACCTCAGAGCTGGGCCCTAAAAAACAATATCTGTGCAAGTTCCAATGAAGCAAAAGCTAATATTAACAGGTCTGAGATGGAATGGGATCACTGGGTGATAAATCCAGAGAATTTCAAATTCATATGTGGTTTGCACCTGGAAATAAGAGAGAGAGAGACAAAGCAAACATTTTGCACTGAAGAGCCAAAGAAACTGGTATACCAGCCTAATATCATGTAGAGCCCCTGTAAGCATGCAGAAGTGCTGCAACATGATGTGGCATGGACTCGACTAATATCTGAAGTAGTGCTGAAGGGAACTGACACCATTAATCCTGCAGGGCTGACCATAAACCCGTAAGAGTATGAGTGGTTGGAGATCTCCCCTGAAGAGCATGTTGCAAGGCATTCCAGATATACTCAATGGTGGCCAGCGGAAGTGTTTAACTCAGAAGAGTGTTCCTGGAGATACTCTGGATGTGTGGGGTAATTCCAGCATTGTCCTGCTGGAACAGCCGAAGTCCATTAGCTATCGGAATGCACATTGAACATGATGCAGGTGATCAGACAGGATGCTTACGTACATGTCACCTGTCAGAGTTGTATCTAAACATTTCAGGGGTCCCATATCACTCCAACTGCACACACCCCACACCGTTACAGAGCCTCCACCAGCTTGAACTGTCCCCTGCTGAAATGGTGGGTCCATGTATTCATGAGGTTGTCACCATGCCTGTACATGTCCATCTGCTCAATACAATTTGAAACGATACTTGTTCAACCAGGCAACATGTTTCCAGGCATCAACAGTCCAATGTCAGTGTTGACAGGCCCAGGTGAGGTGTAAGGCTTTGTGTCATGCTGTCCTCAAGGGTACACGGTGGGCCTTCAGCTCCAAAAGCCCATATTGATGATGTTTTGTTGAATGGTTCACACACTGACACTTATTGATGGCCCAGTATTGATATCTGCAGCAATTTGCAGAAGGGTTGCACTTCTGTCATGCTGAATTATTCTCTTCAGTTGTCATTGGTCCTGTTCTTACAGGATCTTTCTCCAGCTACAGCAATGTTGGAGATTGGGAAAATCCCTACTTCATTGCTACCTCGGAAATGCTGTGTCCCATCGCTCATGCACCAACTATAACATGACATTAAAGCTCACTTAAATCTTGATAAACTGCCATTGTAGCAGCAGTAACTGATTGAACAACTGTACCAGACACTTGTTGTTTTACATAGGTGTTGCTGACTGCAGTGCTGCACTCTTCCAGTTTACATATCTCTGTATTTGAATATGCATGGCTATACCAGTTTCTTTGGTGTTCAGTGTTCATGTTTTGTGGCTTTGCATTCACTTGTCCTAATGAAAGAATGTGACTGAATGCCTTGCAAGGCAGGAGCACAGCATTTAAGAGTGCATATTATCATATTTAGTAAGCCTTGTGTTCATGCACTTGTCTATCTAACCAAACCTCACTGTTTGTGCATTTTTAGAAGTGGAAACAGACTGTATTGTACTTGAATGGGTACATCACCTCTTCAATTTCCATCAGAAGATATTGATGTTGATGTCTTCAGTCCAAAGAATGGTTTGATACTGCTTTCCATTCTAGTACATGATATGTAAGACTCTTCATCTCTGAATAACTAGTGTAACATGTGGGGAAGCAAGTGAGTGTTCCTTCCAGCCACCACCAGTTTTTAGACGCACAGTCGATTGTTCTGTCTATTGTTCATGCTGAGTGCATCTCAGTGACATCACAGCCTGTTGTGATGTCATATTAGAGCTGATAAAGAAGCTTGTGTAGCAAAAATAATGTTACCATTGTATAGAGTGTACCAAGGAAGCAAGTTTGCAAAATTTCTTAAAAATTAATCACATACTTTGCAGATACCAGTGTTTTTATGAGTTATGGCCACTAAGGAATGACAGTAGAGAGCTGTGACTCAACAGTACTGTGTATTTCATATACAGCAAGCAGCCTCCATGTCCATGGAGAAATATCTTTCAATTTGACCCAGGTATTCTAAAATTGATAATTTCACCAAATGCTGTGAAAATTGTTTAGATTAACTAAACTATGTTTTAATCCATCAGTATAGGTATTTTGCTGTTCAGGTGTGTGGTTTTGGAGCAATTTAAAGTATTACTCTGGCCAAAATGATGTCTTTATGAGTTTTTTAAGAGCTCACAGCTAACAGTGCCACATCTTTAACAAATTCCTGTGTCTTTGTTTTGCAGATTATCCTTGAATGTTAAAAAAAATTATAAATCAAAATAGAGATCCAACTTGGAATGCTATGACTGATCTATTTGTTCAGATGGTCCAAATTTTGCTGATGGTGAAAGCAGCCACTAGTGAGTTACAGGTAGTTCTCCCATTTGCCACCCACTCTGCAGGCAAAAGCTGCACTCCTCAATGAACAAAAGTCAGCTGAAACCAGTCATTGTGGCACAAGGATGCCATCATTGTGCTAGTCTGCACTCTGCCTCAGAAACCATGTTGTGTGTGAAGTTAGAAGATTTTTCAACATGATAGATGGTAGGCTTAGGAAGAATCTACCCACTTGAGTTGCTGAAGCACTGTAAATGTTATTAACTGTTTCTCATATAACGTCAACATGCCTAGGGAACAAGTTCTTTTCATTTTAAGGAACTTTAACTGAATTTTATGTTTTCAAGAAGGAAAAGCTATTAAATGAATTTTCCTGAGATAACTTGCAACTTCTCAGTTAGTTTATAAAGCTACAGTGAGTGTGGGCTCTGAATGTCAATCGTGATGGAAGAACTCTGTTGTTTTATTGTAGAAACAACTGCTGTAAAGAACTTGATCACTATAAATTTTTGAAGAGTTTGTGTCACAGAATGTATCTAGTCATCTACAGAGTGTTTTAATAATTCAGTTGTTGCCTCTTTACCTCCATCTCATAGCTGTGATGGAGAGTTGTTTTTCAAGGAAAACACCTGCAGGTAGTCACTGCTTTTTCCAGTAATTTTCATGTGACAATACCGTTTTTTGGAGCTGCTTCTGTAGAGTGAAATGGAGAGTTCATATCATCATAATTAACAGCGACTGACAACAGAACCATACACATCCCTACCCTACATTCACTTGATTGTGCTTACTGTAGTCAAGCCTTGATCTCCCTCAACAATTATTTCCGACTCTTCCATCTCTTGCCAGGTCGATTTTTCCTTGATGCCTTAGGATGTGTCACATCAACTGATTCTGCACCTACAGCTACATGACTACTCTGCATTTCACATGTAAGTGCCTAGCAGAGGGTTCATCAAAGCACTTTCACTCTAGTTCTCTGCTGTTCCACTCTCAAATTGTGATGTCCTCTGTCAGTCCATTCTATCTGATAAGGATCCCATACTGAATAGCATTACTCTAGCAGAGGACTTAAAAGTGTAATGTAGGCAGTCTCTTTAGTAGGCATGTTGCATCCCCAAGTGAGGTGGCACAGTGGTTAGCACACTGGCCTCGCATTTGGGAGGATGATGGTTCAAATCTGCATCCAGCCATCCTCACTTAGGTTTTCTGTGATTTCCTTAAATTGCTTCAGGCAAATGCCTGGATGGTTCCTTTGAATCAACCGACCAACCATGTTGCATTGATTGGCAACTCCATGGAGTGTCCTGTGCACCACGACCAGATAATGGATGTACTTAGAAGGAGAGACAGCATTGGTAGTGTTTTTTTTTTTTTTTTGTTTTTTTTTTTTTTTTTTTTATTAACCGCAAAATCGATTTTCGGTCACTTAGTGACCATCCTCAGTGCTGTAATATACAATTTAAATTGGTAGGCACTGGTGTCAACAACTTAAAGTGATCACATAAACTAATGTGCCAGAGTTTATGTGATCGCTCTAAGCTTGTTGACACCAGTGCCTACCAATTTAAATTGTATATTACAGCACTGAGGATGGTCACTAAGTGACCGAAAATCGATTTTGTGGTTAATAAAACAAAAAAACAAAAAAAATACGACCAATGCTGTCTCTCCTTCTAAGTATAGCCATGTTGCATCTTGAAACTTCCTGGAAAATTAAAACTATGTGCCGGACCGAGACTCGAACTCAGGACCTTTGCCTTTCACAGGCAAGTGCTCTACAAACTGAGCTACCCAAGCTTGGGTAGCTCAGTTGGTAGAGCACTTGCCCGCGAAAGGCAAAGGTCCCAAGTTCGAGTCTCGGTCTGGCACACAGTTTTAATTTGCAGAGTGAAAATCTCATTATGTTGCATCTTGTAAGTGTTCTGTCAATAAAATGCAGTCTTTGATTGTTTTCTTCCCCATAGTAGTATCTATGTGATCACACCAATATAAGCTGTTTGTAATTGTAATTTCTTGGTATTTAATTGAATTGGTAGCCTTTAGATTTGTGTGAGTTATCATGTTACCAAAATTTAACAGACTCCTTTTGGTGCTCATGAGGATGATCTCACACTTTTCATTATTTAGAGTCAGTTCCCACTTTTACATTATACAGATATCTTGTCTAAATCATTTTCCAATTGGTCTTGATCTTCTGATAGCTTTACAACATGGAAAATTATAGCATCATCTGCAAAAAGTCTAAGATGGCTGCTCACATTGTCTGTTAAATCATTAAATGATGCTCCCCAAGGAATTGTTACAGTCCTCTGCTCTTTCTAATCTATACAAAATTAATATAGATTAGAAACAGCAGAGGGCTGTGACATTTCCTTGGAGAGTGCCAGATATCACTTCTCTTTTACTCAAAGACTTTCTGTCAATTACTATGAATTGCATCCATTGTGACAGGAAATCAGAAACCCAGCATACAACTGAGACGATACTACATAGGCACACAACTTGATTATAAGGTGCTTGTGAGGAATGGTGTCAAAAGCTTTTTGGAAATCCAGAAACATTGAATCAATTTTAGTTCCCTGTTCATAGCACTCATTACTTTGTTTGAACAAAGAGCTGTTTTTCTTTTTTTTTTCCAAAGAATTGTATTTTTGAACTCATGGTGCCTATTTGTCAGTATATTGTTTTCTTTGACATAATTCACAATGTTTGAACAAAATCCTACAGTAAATCGACATTAGTGGTACAGGTGTGGATTACTCCTATTTCTTTTCTTTAGTATTGGTGTCACCTGTGCCACTTTACAATCTTTAGGTACATATCTTTTGTCAAGCAAGTGGTTGTAAGATATCTAGTGGTTCTTTATTTCAATTCTGGAATATTTACTTTGTCTCCTTTGGTGAAGGAACTTTGGGTAACTGTATTTAGTAACTCCGCTTTTTTGGCTCTACCGTAGGTAACATTACCATCACTAGAATGAAATTTTCTCTCTACAGCGGAGTATGCGCTGATATGAAACTTCCTGAAAGATTAAAACTGTGTGCCGGACCGAGACTCGAACTCGGGACCTTTGCCTTTCGCGGGCAAGTGCTCTACCAACTGAGCTAACCAAGCAAGATTCACGCTCCTTCCTCACAGCTTTATTGTACTGGCGGAATTAAAGCTGTGAGAATGGGGCATGAATTGTGCTTGGGTAGCTGAGTTGGTAGAGCACTTCCCCACAACAGGCAAAGGTCCGGAGTTCGAGTCTCAGTGCGGCACACAGTTTTAATCTTCCAGGAAGTTTCAACATTACCATCACTATTTGGCAGTGAAGGTATTGATTGCGTCTTGCCACAAGTGCACTTTACATATGACCACAATCTCTTTGGATTTTCTGTCAGATTTTGAGAGAGAGTTCCATTGTGTAAACTATTAAAAGCATCTCACATTGAAGTTTGCCCTAAATTTCAAGCTCTCTAAAACTTTGCAAATGTAAGGTATTTGCATTCTTTCAAATTTTGCATGCTTTTTCATTGCTTCTGGTAGTGTCCTCAGTTGTCTTGTGTACCGTGGTGGGTTAGTTCTGTCACTTATTAATTTATTTGATATAAATCTCTCAATTTTGCCAGTACTATTTCTTTGAATTCAGGCCACATCTGGTCTATGCTTACATAGTTAGTTCAGAAGTAGTGGAGGCTGCCTATTAGGAAGGCATGAAGCAAATTTTTATCGTCTTTTTTAAATAGATATATTTTGCATTTATCTATAGTGGGTTTGGATGTGGGTTATTTAGTCTCAATACAATGACCTTGTGTTCACTAACACTGTATTCATCACAATACTCCCCATTTTTGGGATTATTTGTTGCTAGGAAGTTGAGTATGTTTTTGCAAACATATACAATGCAAGAGGGCTCCCAAAATAATTGTTCAAACTAACTGTACTAAGTACTACTGAATTTAGGATGGACAGTGTACTTAACTAAATGGCTACATACCATAAAGGTACAGCTAATTGATTCGAGAAACTGTCATTGTGTTTAGTGTCAACCCTTATCAGGTTAGAACAATGTGGTATTACATATTGCTGTTATACTTGATCCAGCCACCAACCACACAGCAGAGTGCTGCAGGTTGCTGCCCTGCCAAGGTACCTGCAATTAGATCACAGCACATCATGCCTGCAGCAGCCATTGCTGTATCTGGTGATGCTACATTTGCTGGATACAGTGCTGCTGTCACCAGCACTAGCTGGCCTCTGAGAGCCATGTGGCATTATCACAATTTCCTGGTATTCTTGCACCAGATGGATTTATAGGATGCCACCCAGATGTTCGCCAGTCAGTTGACAATGGCAACTCATAGCTGCAGTTCTCTGGGCCAAGAGCCAACTGCACAAGCAGTCCCACAGTCAGAGCTCCAGTCATCAGAACATAGCACCAGCTAGCTGGAGCCTACAACCTCACGTACTGCATCCAGACCACCAAGTCTTTGTGAGTACTGCAGCCACAGACTGTGCCAACATAGGACATTTCCTGAACACATAAGTCTACTGAATTTAAGATGAACAGTGTACTTAATTCAGTGGCTACGTACCATAAACGTGCAGCTCATAGATTCAAGAAACAGTCATTGTGTTTAGTGTCAACTCTTATCTGGTCAGAACAATCTTAAGTGGTGTTACTTTGGAAGCTGTTTGCTGTTATATTTGCATAAGGTACTGTGTAATAAAGTTCGATTGTTCTTTTAGGTATCTAGGCAAATCTATCATTGTAGCGCACACCTCCTATGCATAGTCTTCAACAGATTCCTTGTTTTAGTCATTTTTTACCATAAATTACATTTCTCTGGGATTCAGTTCGGTACCTCTTTATTAATTATGCAGTCTACTCATCTAATCTTCAACACTGAAAGATATTATTTCCAATTTTCAAAATTGAATGAAGTTCATAATCTTTATGCTTAATAAGGAATGTATCTGCTACAGATTATCATAAAATGTCTTTATGGAATGACTGAGATACCTGAAGTGTTCTGTCTTGTTTAGTTTCATAAAATGTCTCAGTAATCTGGATAAGAATACTGCCACACTGTTTATCCTTTGTGTGAAGTCCCTTCCTGAAGTTGCTGAATATAATTGATTATGATACATTAAGATTGATCACAGCTGTTTGCAAAACTGTCTCTATTTGCAACTGGTATGTAGAGGTTGATAAACAATCATTTACACTTTGATGGGAGCGCCTCATTGTACAAAATTGACAGAGGGTAATGCCATCCATCTGCTTGTGGAACATTTCTTTAAAAATATTCATGTGCAAAGATTAAACCTTTGTTTAGTCTCCATATTTAAATGTTTACAGAACATATTATTTTTTGAGAACCATGATCCCACCATATATGAGTTAAATTATTTTATCTATGTATTTTAGCATTTGTTATTGTGAATAGTATAGGTGAGAAAAGTTTGTTAATGGTGAGATATATGACTGACAATGTAATTGCTGTGTACTGAGCAAAAGGTACACAACAAATATTGTGAGAGACAGCCATCACAAAGGCACAACCACTCACATGGCATCTCCATATGGTGCTCACAAATGATTAACTTCTGTCTGCTTCCATGCCACTTCCTCTGGCACATTGTGTGTCTACCAATAGTGGGGACAGCCAATAGGGAATGCTGTCAACTGTGGACAATTTTGCTTTCACTTTGTACTGCCCAACATGGAATTTTCCACCAACAGGCACCAAAACATAATACACTGCAGACAACTAGACAGTTCTGCAACAGCAATTACCCAGCACCATTCCATGCCTGCAGTTTGCTCAGCACAGTACTCTCAAGACTACCTCCTGAGGTAGCAGTTGCTATTGACAGAGAACTACGCCAGTAACATTGTGTCTGCAGACATTACTATCATTGAAACTTAAAATACCATAGACTTCAAAGAGAGAACATTTTTAGTTAGATATCACTGTATTAGGTTTAGGACATCAAGCACCACACATCAAAGTAAGTACTATTTTGTCACATACTCTTAATAAATGTCATTTGTTGCCTCTTATTTTGTTGCCATACCTCTGTTATAGAGCACTCTATCACACCAGTACTTAATAATCTTAGCATGCAGTGGCAAGGAACCATAGCAGGAAAACATTTTTCTGCTACCATTAATGTTTAGGCTGAATTAATACTACTATTCAGTTTCTACATTCACAACAATAATGAACTCGTAAGCATTTCCAGTTAACTGACTGAACAGCTCTGTGATCCTAACATTGAGAAGCAATGAGACCACTGGAGTCATGCTTTAAATGGGGATGCTTTTTTTTCCTTACGTCATAATGATAAACTGAGACTGAAAATTAAAGAAGTATAGAAACATTTTCATGCATATTTTAAGATAATTTTTTCAGCTTGCTTAGAAGGGAAATTCCCCATCGCACTCCCCTCAGGTTTAGTGGTAAGATGGCCCATCAAAACCTGAACACAAATCAAGCATTAAAACAGCAAGGAGATGTACTGCACTGTGAAAAAAGAACCAAAATCCTCTGTGCCCGCGGTGGCTCAGATGGATAGAGCGTCTGCCATGTAAGCAGGAGATCCCGGGTTCGAGTCCCGGTCGGGGCACACATTTTCAACATGTCCCCAACGAAGTGTATCAACGCCTGCTTGCAGCTAGGGTGTTCATTTAATTATCATTTCAATTCTAGCAAAGCTGCATGGTCATATATAGTCAAAATAGAAGCAGTGAACAGTCCAAGCTCAAGATGTACAACCTCAAGTGATTTGGAAGAACCATGCATTGTGGCTTTGTGATCATGGTTTTGGACTGCAAAATGGGAGATCTGTGTTCAAATCTCCCTCATGCTATATTTTTTTTCACAAAATTATGACCTGTCTGTCCAGTCATTGATGAGTCCATTCTCTTTGTGCAGTCCTGGCAATTGACAAACTATATATTAGTTATAGAATATGAGTCATGTGCTAAGAATATATTACTGTCATAGGTAAATGGGATGAATAGTGAGAGCAGGTGAGATGGCACATAAATCTCTCACACATATGAAAACAACAAATAAATGAGCATGAACTATGTTACAGCAAAGGAATTCAAGAGCCAAAACTTTCAAAACAGAATGCAAGAGTCATAATATGTGGTACTTGAGTAGGAAAAATAGGAGATACATGTGTGTAGAGGTCCATTCCTTACAGCTCGCCATCACAAATGGATGGCATGAGGGAGATTTGAACATGGATCTTCCCTTTGGCAGTCCAACACTGTGATCACATGGCTCTTTAAATTCACTCAAGGTTGCACATCCTGAGCTTGGACTGTTCACTGCTTCTATTTTGCTTCTTTCTTCACAGTTTGGTACACCTTTATTCTGTTTTCATGCTTGATCTTTGACCACTTTTTGTTGCGTTATTTGCTGGGCCAACTTACCACTAAATCTGAGGGGGGGTGATGTGGAATTCCCCTTGTTAGATCCAGGAAGGAGGGAATAAAGGTCAGATTTTGGTATTTCATCATCAACTATTTCCTTATACAAACCAAACTCACTTACTTAGAGACGAATGAGCAAAAGCGCCATCCAGGGCCAATTCTAGGAACAATTTTTGCATTTGCATGAAGTGATTTAGAGAAACTAAGGAAAATGAACATAAATATGATGAGACAGATAAACTCAACTTCTGTTTAATTTAAGTGTTATGTTATAAACACTGTGCCACCTCACAGAGACAGTCCAGTGTCTACACAATGCAACACCATGTAAGGTAGGACAGTGCTGGACATTCAAGCAGCAAATGTATGGTCCAGAAACTTCTGATGTTAAACATTTAATATCTCTAATTCAAGATCATTTTATTGTGTCATTATTTAAATCAGAATTTCACTTAAGGAAAAATCAGAGTTATTATAATTTTGTAATATGGAAAAAGTAATTGTCAATTCATATTAAAATAATGTGAATAAATCTCAGATAAATACCCTGTGTACATGGAGAATCCTCTTTTGGATAATTCTTCATCTGGTTGTATGGTTGGGCTCAGGTAATGGTATACATTATTGTCCTTCTGCTGCAGTTTTTCGAACCTCTTCATTAACCTGCAAGTAAAAATATACTGAAACTCAAAATCAGATACTGGATTTGGTTTCACATGAACAAGTGTATTTTTCTTCCAGTTATGAAATCAGACAGTGTAGTGACCCTTCAATCCAGTAGTTAGAACAGTCAACATATAAATACATTAAAAGGCCCATCCAATGGATATAACTGTTGCACAAAATTAGATACCATATTTAAAACATTTTAAGGTCTAATTATTGAGTCAGCACACTAATATTTTCAAGAATCAGCAGCCGAAAACCTGACATTGTTTAATGGAGTAATAATATAATTTTGTGACCATGTAACCCTCTCACAAATTAAATGTGGTCAATATTTTATTGAGGTAGCCCCTGTTTTTACAGCTATAGAGAAATATAATGAATGTTAGCAAATAAAATGGATCAATATTATTTTTAAAAAATACAATAAATTAATACAACACATTGGAGAAAGTTATTCTTTGCAGTAGAAATTTAAATGTAACTAACAAACAAACAAGAATGAATAGGATTTAAAAACATTTGACTTCAGCGTTTTAAAAATATGATTAGCATGGATTAAAATAAAAAGAAAAATATGAAAAAATCTTGAACACTTGGTGCTCTGCAGCTTTCAGACATTTACTAAAAGACATCTTTAATACACTAAAAATGTTTTATTTGCCAAAACTGGATTTGGAGTTTGTATCTCATCCTCAGTGGCATTTGATACAGAGGTATGAACAACTGTGTGTGCATCAATTTCTACAAAATGATAACTGTGCATATATAGCAGTAATATAAGTCTACTTACATTATACACTTCTACAGTTAATGTGACAGGATCTGAAATATGTCCTAGAACATAGTATACGCTTTGCCATGTACATTACTGCTATCAAATTTTAGGCAGTTATAATTCTTGATAATGTTTGTCACAACTGTCATAAGACATAATCTCACATATAAATGATCTTGGAAATAACAAAAGGCAGCTAATGTAGACTCCTTGACCAGTCAGTTCCACTTTTACTCTATATGACAGTTATGTGAAATATTATCGAGATTGTCACTGCATAATATTTGATAGCAGTTATGTACATGAATATTGTGTACTGTGTTATAGGACATATCTCAGATCCTGTTGTATGAACTGACAAACATGTCATTGCAACAAAATGCATAATGTACGTAGACTTAATGTTCCTGCTACATACATACAGTTATCATTTTGTGGAAATTGACGCACATGCAATTGTATCAGATGCCACTGAGGATGGGTTATAAACACAAAGACCAGTTCTGACAAATAGCTGGCCGGGGTGGCCGAGCGGTTCTAGGTGCTACAGTCTGGAACCGCGCGACCGCTACGGTAGAATGTTCGAATCCTGCCTCGGGCATGGGTGTGTGTGATGCCCTTAGGTTAGTTAGGTTTAAGTAGTTCTAAGTTCTAGGGGACTGATGACCTCAGAAGTTAAGTCCCATAGTGCTCAGAGCCATTTGAACCATAGTTCTGACAAATAAAGCATTTCTAGTGCAGCTCATGTACAGAAGATGTCCTTTAATAAAACTATGAAAGCTTAAACTGAAAGTAAATAGTTGTTCAGAACACATTGTTTTGTGGGAGATGTTCCAGACAGATCTTATGGAAAACTAAGCAATTAAAAGCAACAAACTGGATATTAAGTAATATGAAGATAATGACACAGTGTGTGAAAAGGGTCTATCACCAGTGAAAGAGGTTGGGCTGATAAAAATGAGATGGTGGTGGGTGGGAGTTGATACAAGATGAAATCAACTGACATAGTTACAAGTCAACAGATGTGGTATAGGTTAACAAGTTAAGTAACACAATATTTCTTTCAGATTTTGTCTGTATTCTTGTATTCTAAACTTACTGTTTTTAATATTGACCTGCTTGTGTTATTAGCTTTACTCTTTACTCTCCATAGTTCAAAATGGCCCTAGAGGAACTATAAAATTAGCAGAAATAATGCAACTATGAAATGATTCACCTTTATATTGGTATACAGATACTTTTTATGGGAAAATAGTAATAGGCCTTATTTCACTATGCACTCTGGTTTATAAAATACTAAGGTAAACCTGTCATCAATAAAAATATTGGTTTGAATTCTAAATTACATTATTAGGCACAATCCTATTGGAGATAGTATTTCCTTGCTTTCCTCTGGCCTTTGAACTGACTTCTTCTGCCAGTTACTAGGATACATATAGTTTAATGTGTACTATGTACCATAGTAGGGGAAAAAGGATAAAGTGGCCAGGTTGGGAAAAAAGGCCACTGCTTACTTGACTTCTTCAGCAGTGATGCTTCCTCCTGAAAAGTGGCCAAACTCGGTGTAATAGACACCATTAGTGCTGTCAGTGACATTGACAGAGGAAGCTTGCACAGTTACCATTCTGTGAAAATGGTTCGTTTTTTCAGTCATTTGATGTAAGGTAAGTCACTCATATTACTTTAATTGCTTCACATTTATGTAGAGCAATAGATTTTTGCAACACCACAGTTCATGCAGTGCCTTTTGGCTTACAAATAAAATCATGGATCATATTGCTTCATGTGTAAACCATTGATACAGACATGCCATCCAGTCAGGAAAATTGGCCATGCTACACATTGGGACAGAGGGCCACTGTTCCCAACCATTCCTTTTCAATCTGTTTATCCCAATGAGACTTACCTAATTCCATATTTTATGCACAGTATAACAACTGAAATTAAAATGTTACAGATTGTTTTATGCACAAAACTGGTAGTCATTTTCTGCTCTTCTGTAGGGGTTTGCTAGAGCTTCAAGATGCCAAGAAAATACATCCAGAAAACATAGCAACAAACATGGGACCCTGTTGTGATGCAAAAGCCAATTGGAGCAGTAAAGAATGATAACATGCCTTTTTCAACAGCAGGAAAAATTTCAGTATTCCACATAATATGCTAAATATAATATAAATATAAATCTGCATATAATATGCTGTGCTTTAGAGAACACCATCTTAATATTAGTCTTAGGAAGTCAGAATCTGGCTCTATGGCTAGAGTACATGCATGTAATGAAGTGAATGTAGACAAGTTTTCTGTTATCCTTAAAACATTGCAAGATAAACAATTTCATCTGGCTCATCATATTTGTAATGCAGCTGAAACCAGTTCCCAGACAGTTCAGTCCAAGAACAGCAAAGTGTTTGTTCTCAAAGGAAGATGACAAGTTGGAGCCATTACGTTAGCTGGTAAAGGTTTGCTGTAAAATTTGTAGTGTGCATGTCTGCACGAGGAAATTTCATTCCCCTTTTTGTAATCTTCCCTATGCGAAGAATGAAGGTTAACCTTAAAGTTGGGCTCTGCCAGGAACTGAATTTGCATGCCACCCTGACAGGTGGATACAGAGTGAAAATTATTTGGATTGGTTTGAATATTTTCTATAACATCCAAAACCAATTGCTCAAGATCCGGTTCTACTAATCTTAGCTGGTCACTCTACCCATACTAAGAACACAGGTTTCATTGATAAGGCCAGAGAAAATCATACAACTTTTGTGCACTTGCCCTTGCACTATAACCACAAACTCCAAAACACAATAGCTTTTAAAAAATTTCTTCACTATAATCCAGGTAGAACTATTACACAGTTTCATATAAGTGCACTCTGGAGTGAAGCATTTATTTGTACACCCATTCCAATAACAGCAATAAATGGCTTCAGGAAGTGTGGATTTTTTCTTCTAGATCCTAATGTGTTTACCAGTGAAGACTATACTGCAGCTGAGGTTACTGATATTCCTTTGGATAGGGATGCCAATATTGTGCCTTGTTCAAATATTGGTTCTCCTCATTGTGAAACTGCTGAGCCTTCAGCAAATACTTGTCCCTCAAACAAATATAAATTCTGTAATAATTATAAACATTTGGAAGAAAAACTACCAGAATACTTTAAGTATTTATTTGACTCTATTTGAAAACATGTTAGCAAAGCCAGCCCTTATTTTATTCTAAAATAATTACTAGATTTGTCAAAAGTACAGTTTGTATAACTATATCTGTTAATTTCATTATGTAAAGAAATAATTTGGCCTAACCTTTTTGACAGAAGGAACACTTAAGAAGGTGGTATATTGCAATGTATTCAGTTAACTGATTGAGTTATGTTTTAATTGTAATTTCTGTAAATTAAACATCTAACAATGTATAGTTTCAGTACCTATTATTGTGAGGATATATAAAGGCCCAATTTTTGGTCCTGAGACAGTCAGTCCACGGCTGATTTTCAGAGGGGAAGTCTGTATCAGTTAGGGTAGCAATAATACAGGGGAAATAGTGTAACACCAATAGGATGTGTGTTAAAACAATGACAGTGTCTGTTCAATTTATTTGAGAAATAGTGTCACACGTTCTGTATTATTCTGAAAGAACTGTGAACTGTGTGGTTAGGTTTTTATTGCTCATAGATGTTCAACAGCAAACTATTGTAGCAGTATGCTGATGTTTGCCTGGAAACTATTAATGAGGCTTATCGAAATTTACCAATAGTGAACTGGCCATACATCTGTGTAATGTTGGGCAGTTGTGAACAGTGAGAGTAAAGAACAGTAAAGCACAACTGTGCAACTGTTGTCTACATCATTTATAGTAGTCAGTGTTGAACTTCCAACCCTCATTTTTCAGCCAGTATTAAAATGCAGTACATCAACACTGAGGATTTAGAAACAAAGCAGGCGAAGGTCACACAATGACAGAGACTGCTTTTACTGCAAGGAAGTATTTTCTAGATCTAAAGAAAATGAAGGATGGTTAAGATGTCAAAGCTGTAAAATACTGGGCCCATGAACTGTGCATTGGATGTGATAAGGATGATGACAACTTCATGTGCAAATTTTATACTTCACTTGATATTGTTTCTGAATGGATAAATTGTGACAGAATTAGACTGAAATAGTAACCCACAGTTAGTCACTGATTTCCCTGTTTACATCATTAGAACTAATTAATACTTCTCATTTGCTGACCGTTTAGTGCCAAAACTGTATTGCAACACATTTCTTTTTCAACTGTGTCATTGTTCTCCTAATAATAACCAATGTTTAAATAAAAACTATAAGTATACTCATTTTTTGAACTAAACAGGTCTGGAAACTTTACGCCATTAGGTAGGGAAAAGGGGCCACTACTTAAGCATTCAGAAACAAGTTTATATATCCTGAAAAATATACTTTTACCTTGGCTATAAATACTTGGTGTGATACCTTAAAGTATGCACATTCAAGATGTATATGCCATGAGCTTCTGTTAATAGCCATGGCTTCACGGAAATTCAATTTCACTTAGAATGGCCATTTTCCCCACATTTCCCTACAAATCAGATTTTTCACAGTCACAAATCATTTCCAGGCATGAAAGAACCAATAAATGTCAGAAAAAATACTTGAGCCAGCTGAGGACAGAATCTCTGGCCTTATAATTTGCATTATCGCTCTTACCTACTGAGTCACTCCCTTTTTTCGTTGAAATAAAGTAATCTCTTCAAGAAATCATTATGACAAATTTTCTTGGGAAAAAATAAAACCCTTCTTGTAGAAATACTAAGACTCTTCAATGTGAAAGAAATGTACTCTTGCAAGATATAAAACTCTTCTTGGAAAACAGTCTCTTCATCGAATAGCAATTAATGACAAAACAAATGAAGTTTTTAAAGGAAGTTTAAAAAACATAAATTTTGGTGAAGTTTACAATGCTAGCTCTAATAACATTTCTTAGTGAGTATGTGCCTCTTTTCCAAAGTAATTTTCCTAAAAAAGATATTTAAATTTAGTACTGGGAAGTCACTAACAAACTCTTGGATCACTGCAAGTACCAGAGTAGCTTCACCAGAAAAAGGGACACCTACAAAATAGTCACAACAAATCATGGTCCATAAATACTTTCAGATTATAAAAAGTACTACAACATATTAAGAAAAATGTTAAAAATCCAAGAATATACATGTTTGTCTGAAACTGACAGATCAGACAATAAAATAAAGCCACTATGGAATATTGTTAAAGGGCAGACAGGAAAAGAAGCTGTAGAAGTTGACATTACTTCTGTTAAAGAGAAAGGGAGTATTTTGGAAAAGACAGTTAACATGTAGCAAATATTTTTAACAATTACTTTTGAAAAATAAGGGAGAAAATTTGTGCATATAGTTTAGAAGAGGAAGCAAGATAGTACAACAAAGAAGTGATACAGAGGACATTAAATTAAATGGAAATTAAACTGACATCCAAATATGAAATAAGGAAGATCATTATAATTCTAAACAATAAAAGTTCTTGTGAGATGTATAACCACAGTTGAGTAGCTCATCAAAGTGCACCATTTTGTTTGTGAGTTGACGCAGCTTCTAAGAAGCAACTTATTTAGAACTTCCTGTGTGCTCTCTAATTTAAACTCTTAAATACCTTGTGTGTTTGTGTCTTTATCAGGTACAGTTCTGCATTTTAATAACTGTGTAGAGCACAATACAACTCTGCATTGTGACAAGTGTGTTTTTGTTTAAATAGTAAGTTACAGTTTATAGATCCTTCAGTTGAGTGGTAGATTCTGTCCCTGCAGTAATTGGATTCAAGCACACCATTTTCTTTGTAAGTTGACATAGATTCTAATAAGAAGTGATTTATTTGGAATTTCATGTGTGCTCTTTAGTTTAAACTCTTAAATTTCTTGCACGTTTCTGTATTTATTGGGCACAGTTCCACATTTTAATAATCCTCTAGAATATACTTTTACCATCTTTAATATGGATAGAGACTGTGATTGCTGTGTTCAGATGCAAGCTGAGTTGCTGGCTCTTCACTCACAGCTCCAAGCAGTAGTGACTTCAGTCATACAGAATGAGGGCATTGCCAATGGGCATCACTGATTGGGAGGGGGGGGGGGGGGGGGGGGCGACATATGTAGGGCTCCAAGTGACATCCATTACCTCCCAAGTATCCCCCGATCAGTCCACTATTGTGGCCACCCTGGGTACTGCCTGCACTGAGGTTGTCCGCTCACTCAAGGTCGAGTGGGTGACAGTGGAAGGCTTTCTGGGGGCCGATCAAAGGGCCTCCACGGTTTGTCTGAAAATCAAGTTTCAGGTTCAGTCTGTGTCTGACAAAGATCCTGAGCCAGTTGTAGTCACTTGCTCTCAGGGGAAGCTTCTCAGCCTGCAAGATCTGGTCAGTCATAGAGAATGGGATTACTGGTAGTTGGGAGCACCAATGTTAGGTGCATAATGGGGCCCCTTAGGGATATGGCTGTCAGAAAGAGTAAGAATTCCAGTGTTCAGTCTGTGTGCATACCACGAGGAGTCATCCCAGGTGTGGAATTGGTGATTCTGGATCCCATGAAGAGCATAGGGTGCAGTTGCTGCAGGTGGTGGCTCATGGCTTTAGCAATGCTGTGTATTTTGGAATGGAAGAGATTTTTTTCTAGTTTTGGGCAGCTATCTGAAATAGTAAGGACTGGCAATCTTGCTTTCAAGATGAAGGTGAAGGTCACCATCTGTAGTATCATTGACAGGAGCGATTGCAGACCTTCAGTACAGATCCGAATGGAGGGTCAGAGTCTTAGGTTCAGACGGTTCTGTGATTGTGTACGCTGCAGATCCCTCAACTTGTGCAATAGGGTGGTAAGGTTTTGGATTCTGCTTAATAGATTTGGGATCCATTACACACAGGAAGCAGTTGCATGGGTAGCAGTGGCTGTGCAGAGAGGACTGGGTGGTTTTAGAGGTTAGATTGTCTCAGGAAACTACAGAAATGGAGTCAGTGTAAAAGGGTGCAGGGCAAACACAGGACAAGGGTAGACCTTGTGACAAACAGTACTGTAATTGTAAACTGTTGTAGCTGTGGAAAGAACCAGAGATATCAGTGCTAATAGAAAGCACTGAAGCCCAAAACATTATAGGTACTGAAAGATAAGTTCAATTGAAATTTTTACAAAGGATCTAATGGTCTTAAGAAAGGATAGATTACAACAGTTGCCAGGGGAATGGTTATTGCTGTTAGGAGTAGTTTACCCTGCAGTAGTTCCTATGAGTTAGGAGGGGTAGAGGTTATGTTTTGATGATGGAAATAAATTAATAATTGGTTCTTATTACTGACCCCCAACTCAGATGATACAGTTACTGAACAGTTGAAAGAAAATTTGAGTCTCATTTCAACTAGGTACCCCACTCAGACAACTATAGTTGGTACTGACTTCAATCTACCCTATGTTGGCAAAAATACATATTTAAAGTCAGTGGTAGGCATAAAAGGTTTTCCAAAATTGTACAGAATACTTTCTCCAATAATTATTTTCAGCAAATGGTTCATGAGCCCAGTTGAAGTATAAACAGTCATGAAACCATAACTTGACCTCTTAGCAACAAATAATCCTATGCAAATACAGAGCTTCATTATGGATACAGAGATTAGTGGACACAAGGTCTTTGGTGCAAGACTGAATACTGTAACATACAAAAGCACTAAAAATAAATGCAAAATATACCTATTTAAAAAATCAAATAAAAATTCACTTAGGCCTTTTTAAGAGATAGTCTCCACTCCTTTCAATCTGAAAATGTAAATGTATACCAGATGCGGTTTAAATTCAAAGAAATAGCATCATTGGCAATTGAGATATATATACCAAATAAATTAAGAAGAGTTGGTACTGATCCCTAATGGTGCACAAAACAGGTAAAAACAGTTGTGGAATCAGTGAGGAAAAGCATGCCAAATTTAAAAGAACGCAAAATCTTGTAGGCTGGCAATGTTTTATTGAAGCTCAAAACTTAGTACATGCTCCAATGACAGATACTTTTAATAGTTTACACAATGAAACTCTGTCTTGAAATCTGGTAGAAAACCATAAGAGATTCTGGTCATATACAAGGTATCCTAGTGGCAAGACACAGTCAATACCTTCACTGTGTGATATCAATGGTAATGTTACTGACTACAGTGCCCCTAAAGCCAAGCTGCTAAACACAGTTTTCTGAAATTCCTTCACACGGGAAGATAACGTAAATATTCCAGAATTTGAGCCACAAACAACTGCTATTAGAAGTAGCTTGGAAGTAGGTATCCCTGATGTAATGGAGTAGCTTCATTCATTTAATAAAGGCAAGGCCTCTGGTGCAGAGTGTGTAATAGTTAGGTCTATTTCAGAGTATGTTAATACAATAGCTCCATACTTAGTAGTCATATACGACTACTTGCTCAATGAAAGATCAGTACCTAAAGACTGGAAAGTTGCTCAGGTCTCACTAGTACTTAACAAATAAAATAGGAGTAATCCACTGAATTGTAGACCCATCTTACTAATGTCCATTTGCAGAAGGATTATGGAATACATACTGTGTTTGAACATTATGAATTACCTCAAAGAAAATTATATATTGACAAATAGCTGACAGGGATTCATAAAATATCATTGTTATGAAAACAATTCGCTCTTTATTCATATGAAGTACTGAGGGTGCTATCAGCAGGGGAACTCAAATTGAGTGAATATTTTTAGATTTCCATTTCTCTCACAAGTGGCAGAGTGCATGCCTATGGAGTGTTGTCTCAGTTGTGTAACTGGATTTGTGATTTACTGTCAGATGGGTCACAGTTTATAGTAGTAAATGAGGGAGGGTTTATTAGGTAAAACAGAAAGGATAGCTGGCATTCCCCAAGGAAAGGTTATAGGCTCTCTGCTGTTCCTGATCTATTTAAAAATTTAGGAGATAATCTGAGCAGCCCTCTTAGACAGTTTGTAGATGATGCTGTCATTTACCATTTCATGAAGTCAACCATTATGTACTGTTTGATAATGATATATTTACAAGAAACAATGTTACCTACAGTGTTGGTAGGAACATAAGTGGCAATTGCCTCTATGAAATGAAAAGTTGAAGTCATCCACATAAGTACTAAAAGGAATCTGGTAAATTTATGTCACACAATAAAGCACACAAATCTGAAGGGTGTGAATTCAGTTAAATACTTAGGGATTACAATTATGAATGATTTAAATTGTAATGATCACATAGATAATGTTACAGAGAAAGTGAACCATAGCATTTAGAAAATGCTTGTCTGTCCTCTTGTGGAGTATTTGTGTGGTATGGGATCCACCTCAGATACGATTTTTGGAGAGTATAAAAAAATTTCAAAGACGGGCAGCTCATTTTGTGTTATCATGAAACAGGGAAGAGAGTGCCAGAGATACGATATGTGAACTGGAGTGGCAGTCATCAAAACAAAAGTGTTTTTCATTGTGGAAAGATCTTCTCATGAAATTTCAGTCACCAGTTTTTTTTTCCTCTCAATGTGAAAATATTTTGTTCATGTCCACATACATAGGGAGAAATGATTATTGTAAATACATAAGAGAAATCAGAGATTGCACAGAAATATTTAAATGTTCATTTTTCCTGTGTACTGTTAGAGAGAGGAAAAACAGAGAAATAGCTTGAAGGTGTTTTGATGACCCCTGTGCACCACACGTAATTGTGAACCGCAGAGTAGTCATGACAATGTAGAGGCAGATATCTCCAGTTTGACTCCTAAATTGTGGTTACATAATACTGAATAATCTTAGTCACTTATTTAAAGCATTATTAGTTCAATGTATTTACAAAACTTCAGTAGATTACATCAACAACTATCATTAAAGATTGGCAGTGCAAGATGGTTGTCAAACACTTGCAGTACATTAATTAAACTTAATGAAGTTGCAGTTCAGTGTTTTACATAGTTAACTAAATGTCCATTAACAAAGAAATCACTTTGATGATTACAATATTCAGCTTGGATGTTTTATATTGCAGTTGAAGAAAATCAGCCATTATGTACTGTTTGATAATGACATATTTACAAGAAACATTGTTTCCTACAGTGTTGGTAGGAACATGCAAACCTTGAATCTGAAGATCTCTACAACTGATAGGGAAATTCATTACTAAAATATAGTTTTAAAGAGTAAAAGTGTAGCCATGTAAGTGCAAGAATTCCAAGGTAATTGAAGAGGGATCTGAAACTGGCTCATTTGAGAATTCTACATAAAATCTGCATGGCCCATTTTATGGCTATAAAGACTTCATAGATCATAACAGCAACCACTTGGAAGGTTATCTAATATTAGAATGGCATATGAAAGACCTCAAAATATGCTAACATTTGTATATAGTGGTTAACACAATGAGGAAGTTTTCTTAGTGCAAAGCAAGCTAGGTTGACTTATTATGATCAATTTATCAATGTGATGATTACATTTTAATTATCTGTGGGTGTGGACATAAAAGAATTTGATATATAGAACGTATCATTTGTGAAGTAAGCTATAAAAATATTTCTGGAGCCTTTGATTTATACTAAGATTAGTAGCCATCAGGTTGGTTTTTGGCAAACTTTCTGTTGTAAATCAATTACATGATTGTTCTACTATCTCATTGTCTGCATTTGATGTGGATGATTTTGTGGTTTCTGTTAGTATACATAGGTCATTAGCAAATAAAAAGTATAGCATGATCTGTTAATGACTTTGGTATATAATTCAAGCAGGTTTAATGTTGGAGTGGTTGCAATGCTGTACCTCGTGGGATACCAGATTTAATTTTTTCCTGCTAACAATAAAATGGAAGCAAGCACAGAAAAAGGGAAGGAAAGATACAGAACCAAAGCAGAGAAAGGAACAGAAAATATCACATCAAATTGTGGCCATGGGCCGATGAAAATGAAACAGGTAGAAGAAGTTTCTAAATGTATGAGAGCATAAGTGCTTCTGGTCAAATGAAACATCAAGATCACTTGAATGATGAATCAATTTGTCTATCCCTTACTAACACAATGGACACTAGAAAGGTATTACAATACGACATTTTTTATGTAAAAGTTACAAATACTCTGATGGAAAAAAAATTCAATACCAAATAACAATTAATGTAAAGTATGGAAACTTTGGGAATAAATTTGTCTAGGTAACATATTTAAGTGATTAACACAGGTTAATCTACGGGAAAAATTTGGAAATTTATGGTAAGGTCTTATGGGACCAAACTGCTGAGGTCATCAGTCCCTAAGCTTACACACTACTTAATCTAACTTACACTAACTTACGCTAAGGATAAAGCACACACCCATGCCCAAGAGAAGACTCAAACCTCTGATGGGGGGAGCCGGGTCGACTGCGACAAGGTGCCTCCGACCACTTGGCTACCCCGCGCGGAAAATCTAATGGTGAGATAAGCCGTTGCAAATGTGAAATGCTAATTCATTAATACCCAGTGTAACCACCAGACAGTTGAATGAAAGCGTGCAGACTTGCACGTATTGTGTTGTACAGGTGCCAGATGTTAGCTCGTGGTACGGAGTTCCACGCCTGTTTCATTCGATAGGTCGGTACAGGGACCGTTAATGTTGTTTGCGGATGATGCCGGAGTTCTTCTCCGAGGATGTCCCATATGTGCTTGATTGGAGACAGATCTAGTGATCGAGCAGGCCGAGGCAACATGTTGACGCACTGTAGAGCGTGCTGGATTACAACAGTGGTTATCCTGTTGGAAGACACTCCTGGAATGCTGTTCATGAATGTGAGCATGACAGGTCATATCACCAATTAATGAAGAATTCTGCATTCAGGGTGTGTTGGATGACCACAACAGTGCTCCTGCTGTCATATGAAATCTCGCCCCAAACCATAACTCCAGTTGTATGTCCAGTGTGTGTAGCATGCAGACAGGTTGGTCGCAGGCCCTCAATTGGTCTCATAACCAACACACGGCCTTTACTGGCACTGAGGCAAAACCAGCTTTCATCAGAAAGTTACACCATGCTGTCCAATGAGCTCTTGCTTGACACCACTGAAGTAACAAATGGCAGCTGTTTGGGTCAGTGGAATGTATGCAACACGGCATCTGATTTGGAGCTGTCCTTGAAGCAACTGATTTGTAATAGTTCATTGTATCACCATGGTGGCAACTGCTGCTCAGATTGCTACTGCAGATGCAGTGAGGTGCACCAGAACCATATGCTGAACACGACGGTCTTCCCCTTGGCAGTGCCACGTGACCACCCGTGGCCTGGTCTTCTGTGATTGGCTGCATTCCTGCCAAGTCTTCCTCCATTACTACAGAAGGAACATCCACCTTCTCATAGCCCTATTACACAACCTTGTTCAAACTCAGTGAGTAATTGATAATGGTGTCTCTGTTGGCTTAATGGTATTTTTTAGTAACATCAACTCAGCACATCCAATCTCAAAGGCAACTAATGCTCAGGGCCATTACAGCTTGTATTAAAGCAAACCTGATTTGCATATACAGTTATTGTGAAATCTGAATAATCGTCATCTTTCAAATGTAGAAACATGCCTACCAACTTTCGTTTATGCAGCAGAACTGCTTCTTGGTGTTATGATTTTTTTCCTGTCATTGTAACTTCTGTACATACTTAAATCAGTTTCATATTGTCATAAAGAGGAGTTCTTATGTGCAACTGCAACTGAAACTTCCACCATTTATAAATATTGTGATTATTTTTTGTGTCTACCATCCTCCTTCATAGAGGAAACGACAGTACTTGAGGTAGCATGGTGTACATAAAAAGAATGAAAGAAAATCCTAATGTTACATGTACTACAAGCAATACCTGCTCATATAGCATAATGTGCAATGGTCTGGCTTGTGAGGTAGGAAGGTGAGCGAGAACTGAAGTGAATCCGTGTGGTAGATAGCTGATGCACAAATCAGTGTGGCGTGGTTTTTAAATGGTTTACCATACTCGTTTAAACAAATTCTTGGCTGGTTCCCAATTTCCATCTCCAAAAATGTAACACACAGATAGTTAAAGTATGATCACACTCAGAAGAAACTTTGCACAATTTACAGACACATAACACACATGATTCACTCCCCCCAATTTTTTTCAGTGAGAGGAGTCTAATAGATAGTAGTAGCAAGGTATACAGACCTGTGTCAGTTGTATGTTATTCACGTTGCAACAAGCTGGACATTATTGAAAGGGATTTGGATTTGGAGAAGAAGGACTGAAAAGAACCTCTCTGAGAGCTTGAGATTGTCGGCTCATCCAGCACTCTCCCTGCCAGGTTGATGACAGTCTTAATATTGCTGGCTTGCTCCTCCTGTTGACATCTGCCTGGAAGTCTGAGGAACTTTTGGCACTGTTTGTTGGTGGCTTTCTTCTTGTGGATGGTGTTGCCATGGGTTCCCCCCTGGCCCCAGGTGTTGCCAACTTGTACATGGAGCACTTTGAAGATGTGGCACTGAACACCACCCACCATAAACCAAAGGTGTTCTACAGATATGTAGACAACACTTTTGTAGTGTGGCCCCATGGCAAGGAAAAACTACAGGCATTCCTACGCCATCTCAGTGGCATACATGACAGCATCAAATTTACCATGGAGGCAGAAGAGAATGGCTTCTTGGATATTTTGATCAAGAAAAATCCAGACAGTACATTGGGACACTCTGTCTACAGGAAGAAGATGCACACGGACTTATATCTCAATTATTAGAGCTACCACCATCCAGCACAATGTAACTCAGTACTGAACACCATAGTACAAAGAGCCAGGTTCATCTGTGACAGCGAGAGTTTGCTGCGTGAGTTAGCATATCTGTGGGAAACATTCCATAAGAATGGCAACACTGAGACACAAATAAAACATGCCTTGCATGCAGACAAGAAGTGGGAGGAGAAACCAGAAGAAGACGAAACAAAACGTGTGGCGTTTCTGCCATTTGCTGGACTGCCAACAGCCAATATCGCAAGAATACTAAAGAAGCACGAAATAACGACCATCTTTTGCGCACCGAGAAAAGTCAAAGATATACTTGGCTCAATCAAAGACCAACTGGGGCAGCAGACGCCAGGCATTTACAGTATTGAGTGCCAATGTAGGATGGTATATATCGGGCAGGCACAACAATGTATCTCCCAGCACTGTACTTATGACTAGTACAGATGAACAAGTCCGCTCTAACAGAACATAGCGTTATTGAGAGACACACCTTTTAATTCGAAAAAATGTAGAAGCTGTGCAGTGCCAACGGTTCCTGGGACTTGATCTTCAAAGAGGAAGTGGAGATACGTCTGCACAACAATTTAGTAAACAGGGATAGCGGTTTTCAGCTCAGTGCAGCGTGTAATCCCACAATTGACAAAATACGTCAGGAACGCTCCAATCTGAAGGCAGTGGCATCCACAGACAGATGGGATAGTGACCGGATCTCAATGCTGGTCCGCACCACGGACCCCCCACCACCACCGACGTGGTACCCTCCTTCCGGAGGAATGTGATTGGCCAGCCTACAGTATCGGATGATGGCCGAGCAGCTATATAGATATGCAGAACGCAGCATCCCGACACTTTGCCAGAAGATGATGGATACGAAACTAATTGAAATGTTGCAACAAGACGACGCCACCACTCTGCTGACAACCTGAGAAGAATTCATCAGTGGAATATGCCAAGAAACACTGAAATCAAATAGCTCTTTCACAGTCATCTGTCTTAGGTGGAAACTGGGAAATGGAATTTTTTCACAATTATAGAGTAGACTGAGTCACTAATGACATTACTCATTATATCTCCTTTAAATTGTACACTTCTAGCTGACTATGTTAGCATGGTCAATGTGCATCCTTTTTTAAGAATAAAAGTGCAGTAAGGTAAGCCTAATAGAAAAAACTCGCTCAGTCCCTTGATAGTAAATCAATGTCCATCTTTGAAGATTCCAATTCCATAACAGATTTTGTTTGAGAAGTATTTAATTAACTGCATATAATGTGAAGCAGTCACTCATACTATACAGCTCTTGTCTTATTATATATCTCCTTTTCAGTAAAGAAATCTCTTATCTCATATTAACATTCAAAGGTTTCTTATTTAAAACACGAGAGAACTATTTATATAAATGATCAAGAACACTTGTGTCACTATAGTATCCAAAATTAACTAATTATATTAATTTCCTAATAAAGAAAACCTTTCTCTATTTATATTCCACTGAATGGATTAGTGGAAACAGTATTTCTTGTTATTATGAATTAATATGCATTATGTATAGCATTACGAGCAATTTCTATTAATCAGTGTCCTATGCATTGACTCTAATAGCACAAAACAACTCATCACTTCATTTCCCATCATATGGAATTTATATAGCTTTATATAGTGTGTGTGTGTGTGTGTGTGTGTGTGTGTGTGAGAGAGAGAGAGAGAGAGAGAGAGAGAGAGAGAGAGAGAGAGAAAGAGATCTTCACTGTGTTTGTGACATTTGGAATGAAAACTGTATTAACTGTATTCAGAAAGATCATTTTGAAACATAGATTTCTGTCAAGTGTTTTCCTCGAATCATCAGACATTGTGTCTTTCATTTTAGATACATTAGCACTGATTGCTCTTCACATTTTGAATTATAGTTTTTGTTTCCTCTCTTCATGTCCTGATAGCTTGTCATTCTTATGAAAACAATGCTGAACATATTCCTTGCTCATTTAGAAGGGCATTACAAGCGTAATGAAATATATAATATATAATGCATTGTTATTATGAAGTAACAACAATTGGTTTCTGGTGGCCAAATAAGAATGATCTGGTACTGAATTGTTCTGGTGTGTCACGCGGCTTGAGCAATTGCTTCAAAAGTGATCTCTTGAACTTAAACCTCAGTGATTTGCCTACATAGCTGAGTGTTTTATTTACTGCCAAGCAGATGGCCCATGTTCAATTCCTGGTACTGCCATGAATTTTCCCTTCGTGAAAGTACTGGAATAAGATACAGTCAGCTTCATGAGGTCAACTGATGAGCTACCTGAATGAGAAGTAACAGCTCCAAAGTCTGAAACCCTGACAGTAGCTGGGGGTGCAATGTGATGTCACCACATCCTTTCATATCCTATGCAAACACTGCCATTTGGTAGAGGATGCAACAGTAGCCAGTCAGTGTCATATCATCCTGTGAGCCTGATCACAGAAGTAGTGTTTTTTTTTTATTTTAGTTTATTTTTTATTGTACTGCTACCAGTTAATGCAGTTTTAACAAGGCCATCGAACCGATGGAATTCAATGGAATGTTATACTCGAAGTATCTCTCAACACTTTAACATTGACATAATGTAAGGGGAGGAGGGGTCTGGTGCAGCCAAGAATATAAAGAGCCTGTTAATCCTTAAAAAAGACAGTAAAGACTCTGTGAAGTCTTAGTTATAATGAGTCACATAAAAGAATATTAAAGAGTGAGAAATTACTTACATTGCTATCAATATATATTTTTAAAACTGTGCAACTAATTTTAAAACATAAATAAAACACAGCCTGAACAAAGATGTATATATTTATAACAATATAACACTAAGTTACAATGTTACTTTCACCTGGAAAGGCATAACACAAAAGGTGCAAATAGTGACTGCTAATATATAGTGATCAAATATATCATAAGTTTAAAGGGAAGCTGTTTTGCTTAATAATAAGTGTTATTATAGTATTAAACAATCTGTTCTAATCACAAGAATGCACAGAAAATGACAGACAAAACTCTTTATTACATCTAGAAAAAACTTGTACAAGAAGACATGCTGGGGAGTGGCTACACTACTAGTCCAATAATTCTAGTCAGAATGTCAATATGTAACTGAGGGTGAGGTTAGTCAGGCCTGACTCTTTAAGCTGTTGGTGGACTGGTGTCATGCATGGAGGAGAGGCTACACGTGCACCCGTGAGTGGCGGGCCCTGATAGTCCTAGCAGCTACTGACTTCTGTGGCCTGCCTTACAGCTCTACAGCTGTACACCTGGATACTGGATGTGGAATCTATGCAGGTCACTACAAAATTCCTTTCAGAGAAAACGACTATCTTCATTTGTACCAAATGTGTGACATTTCCATAATTCAGAACAAATCTTGAATTCTTCTGTAATGAATAAATACATAAACAAAGCAACTGGAGAACAGAAAATCATGACCAATTGGATAAAAAATAATGAAGGTGTCTGTAATAGCTAACACCACGGGCATATCAAAAAGAGATATAAAGAATGGAACATTTCGAGGAGGAAGCTCTCGAATCAGCAAATCTAAAACCCGTCTGTTTCTTTAGAAATGTGGCTGACACCTTCATTATCTGGCCACATGGAAGAGATAAACTGGCAGACTTCCTCACACATATCAACTCCAGACACGAGCATATTAAGTTCACCACGGAGATCGAAACGGAGGGGATGCTCCCTTTCCTAGATGTTTCGATTACATGACAAGCTGACGGCACTTTGAGTATAGGAAGAAGACACGCACCGATTTGTACCTATGTGCGGATAGCTGCCACCACTCGGCACAAAAGAATGGCGTGCTCAGAACTCTTGTACACAGAGCTCACACCATCTCTGATAGGGACAGTCTCCGACAAGAATTGGACCGTCTGAAGACCGTGTTTCGGAAGAACGGTTATGAGGAAGGGTAAATTCGGAAGGCTCTACATCCCACACCTGCAGCACTAGCGGAAACTGAGGATGAACCTCAGGAGGAGGCGGCCTTGCTATTATTCCGTTTTGTGGGGCCTTATCCAGAAAAATTGGACGCATTGTACGTAAACACCGAGTGAAAACCATCTTCCGTCCTCGGAGCAAAATGGAGAGCCTTCTCGGTAGTGTTGATGACAACCTCGGTCTACGTAAATCAGGGGTTTATCAGATACCTCGCCAATGCGGGAGTGTATACATAGGTCAGACCATTCGTACCACTGAGGATCGATGCCGAGAACATCGACGGCACACTAGACTGCAACAGCCCAGTAAGTCTGCAGTCGCTGAGCATTGCCTGCAGGAACTCCACAGCGTGGATTATGACCGGACCAAAGTCCTGACACAGACTTCCAAATACTGGGACTGTGTTATCAAAGAAGCTATAGAGATTAGAGTAAGGGAGCCACAACTAAATCGTGACAGCGGTCACAACCCACGATCACCCAGATTGAGAAGAAAAAGGATATTTCCCAGAGTGTACCGACTTTGGGGGAGGAGGGAAGAATAACGAGAGCGGTGCCGGCAGTCCCTCCTAAACGAGAAGACGTAGGACGCGGCACCCAGACAGCGGGAGAACGGACGCCGGACCTGGACCACGCGTGGGGCGCGGACCGCACCGACTCGTAGGAAGCACCTGAGGGAGGAGGGAGATTGTCCTATATATACCTGGTGCCGGCCCACCGCCGGTCAGTACATTGGTGCACTGACGGTGGCAACGTGGTCGATTGCCTAAATATTGTGTCCTGTGCACAATCGTACCAGGCTGTTCACCCTAGATTTATTTCTTCAGATATAAAGTACATTTTAAAAGTGAGATAAATTGTGAGAAGGGCTTGTGGAAGGAAGGTGACATACACATTGAATGATGTCAAAAAAATAAATGTGAAACTGGATTTCTAAGAAATATTTAGATAATTTAAAATAAAAATCTAACAGATTTTGTATGCTGAATTGTTATTGTGAGTGAGGAACTTCATTACAAGAAGACTACAGCAAAGTGGTGGCACTGATTTCATCTTCTTGAAAGATCATGGTCAGTTGTTATTGATATCTCCATCTCAAGTTTACTGAAATTTAATAAATGAGAATATTAGACCAAATGCATTTTGCTTTTATTTATAAAGCATCTTCAGTGGTCATTCTGCAAATTGGATACATGTATTTGTACATCTTTCATTTTTTAGATTAAAAACAGCATTTTGTATATAAAGTTGTGCATTTTACTTATGGTGTTCCTGCCCCATGTTTGCCTGTGCTCCAGACCCTGCTTCCTCCCTCTTGGTTAACATAAGTATCATAAGTAAATTGCACTCCAACTTTATACGCAAAACACTACTTTTAATTTAAAAAAACCAAAAATGTGTAAATATATGTATCCATTTGCAGAATGACCACATAAGATGGTTTATAAGTAAAAGTAAAATGCATTTGGTGTAAAGTTCTCTTTACTTAAATTGCAATAAGCTTAAAATGGAGAAACTAATAATAACTTACTTTAAGAGTTGTTGTGGAAGATAGCCATGCAAAGAAATGTATTACATTTAGTGTTTTCTGGGATGCTAAAGGGATTTCTCTGAAAGACTATCTTCCAAAGTAGAAAACAATAACTGACAACCACTACACAAGTCTTCTGGAACAACTGTGTAAAACATTGTATAAGAAGAGGCCTATATTTAAAAATCAAAATGTTACCTTTCGTCAGAACAGTCTACCTGCCCATTGAGTTAGTTAGGTAATGGGAAAACACGCAAATCTGAAGTATAAATTGTTGGATCATCTACTCTGTTCACCAAAGTAGGTACCTTTTGACTTACACCTGTTTTCATACATGAAGAAATTTTCTAACCGGAAAAATTTAGAGCTTGATGAAAGGTTTATGGCAACTATAGGTATGTTTGTAAAATATTGAGAATCTCACTTCAAGAACTGCACCTAATCACTGGAAAAATGTAAGACAAATTTCTTTTATTTAAAAGAGTGTGGTACCATAAAAAGGAAATTTTGACATAAAATACTTAATGAGTCCCTTCTGGGATAAAAAGTTTTACCTAATCCATAAACCTTAGAATTTAATAGCAGTGGATAGGGGTATTTGTGTTTTAAGTGTTGTTTATAAGTTACTTCTGAAATGAAGATAAGTATTAATTAGATGCAATTTGTATGAAGAAAAATTAAAAATAAATTACTTAAAACTTGACAGGTATTTTATTTTTCTTCATAACCTACAGCCCATTTCGAGCATGTAGTAACCCCTTTCACTTTAATCAGTGTGGTCATGAAATTGTTTTATACCAGTAACCTTTTTTGTTGTTAACTATGAACCAATATTATCTCAGTTGTGTGCTATGGTTTCATAACTAAGGTTTGTAGGTCTGCACATCTCATGTTGGTGCAAATCACGAAATTATGTAATTTTTGGAAGCTACTATGTACTGAAATTAACAGTCTACAATTTTGAAGCTACCAGTAATACAATAAAATCTACTTCTAAGTTACTGCTCAGAATCAGCAGACTAATCTTGTTCACTTCTGAAAACATTCTGCTTATAACAGAGAATCTAAATGCAAAAATCTCTGGGTGATGTTTAAGGCAACTAATCTGTTTATTATTATAGGTTCATAACAAGTGAAAAATGTAGCAAACTGACTGTCCATAAATTGATATATGGATAAAAGTTACAAAATAAAAAATGATAAAAACATTTACAAATAATAATTTAAATGTGTTTGTATACATTTACATTTACTGGTTACTTACCTACTGAGCTGCCAGTATGTGAAGATAACTATCACAAAAAGTGCAAAAAAGAGACCTCCTGAAACTCCTGCAGTGATGTAAACTGGAGTATTATCCTAAAATAAAAAGATGTTAATTCAGACCATATTATCCTATTCCTAACTGATGGTCTTAAGTGCAGTACATTTGGATACTAATAATGTTATGAGGAAAAAAATTTAAAAATGGTTAATAGAATTTGACAGTGTACTAGATATGTAATAGAATTTACCAAGCAACAATTACAACAGCAGTTATCTGTATAGATGACACAAATTTGCATCCATATAAAATGTAAGCAGTGAAGATCATACAGTTACATAAATCATTAGTTATTAGAGTTATTAGAAACCTATTATTCCACAACTGTATACAGTGTAACAGACAAGAACAAGATGAATCTGAATCCCAGAACTACTTGAGTTTCTAGAATCTTCTGGAAACAAAAGTGGTAAATAAGGAAAAACAGGAAATAGTAGTTCATTCATCTTTTTGTTTCTTTACATGGAACTGGAAGAAGCACTAATGTTTCGTACAATAGGAAGTATCCTCTGCAATATACTTCACAGTGGCTTGCAGGGTGTGGATGTAGATGTAGATGTATATGGTAGTTATGACATGTAATCATTTAAGAGAAAGTTGGCAAATTAAAATATTTGTTACTTTTGCTCTATGAGAGTAGTACAAAAAAGAATAAGTTCTGTGGGTGATGTAAATCAGTTTTGTATAGTATTGAAGAAAAATTTTCCATTCACAATAAATGGGTGTAAAGGAAATTTGACCTACATGATCTAAAGGAAAATCATATGCTAAATTATTAAGGCAATGAGCTATGAAGCCGCAACCTTACTCACTTCATACATAATTTCTTAAAGTGCAAATTGCTTCTCTATTACTAATATTTAATCATATTTCATAGGACTTGAAGTGAAATGTCTCCCATATAGGTAATACCACCAACTAAAAAAAACTGAATCATGCTTTAGCTCTTTTTTTATTGTAGAATAAGGAACATTGTATTAATATAATTGTAACCCCAGGTGATACTTCATGTAGAAGGGTGTAAAGCATGGATGATTCACTGTTTACGGAGAGTAAATTCATATATGACACATCAAAACATTGAATCCAAATTCTTACAATTTATGTGTCATTAATTGTGTAATTTCCCACTTCTGTTCCTATCAAAAACTGTTATTTCTTGGTCTCATGTGTTAACTGGACATAATATTACAGACTTCTGTCTCCACACTATGCATAATTTAAACTTTATAAAGACCCCATACTCAAGACCAGTACTATAAATGTTTGTGATGATACAGATAGTTTCTGTTAGTGACAATGCATAATAAAAACTTTCAGAAGACACAAGTCCCAGTACTGCTAATAGAAACACTTAAAACAGTTCATAGCACTCCTAACTTTCAGAACAGTAAGATCATCATAATGAGAAGGTATACCAATACTGTACTCAGAAATTTCTATGTAAGAAAAGATTTACAATAATTCAAAGAGAGCCTTCACAAAAAAAAAAGTTGTATTAGTAAAGGAAAATGGCTGTTTTATGACTTGGATATGTTTAATTAACTTGTATTAATAATAATTATTTGGACTATGTTTATCAATTGAGTAGCTTCATTTTTTTATATTTGGGCTCTCTATATAAGAGAGAGGGAAAATATGCAAAACATATCAAGACAGTAATCATACTAATATTGTGGGAGAGATTTTCAGCTGATGTGACTGTTCTGCAAATGATACTGACAATGTGACTATTTGACTTCATTATAGTGTTCATTTGATCGTTAACCTATAAATACACAATGTTTGAACTGTAAGTTAGCTGACTGCCACAAGGGGTTGTGGGGAGGGACTGAAATGAGCCTGGCTCCCATGTAGGCTGCTATAGGCTGAGGAACCATGGAGGAGGAACAAGTCCATCTGCCTCCTGCAGTGCAGGCTCCCTAATATGTGAAAGCAGACATCACAGATGGAAGGGTATATAGTGTACATGTTGTTTGTAATTCAGACTGAAATTGTGTGATGTATTGACATATTCCGTAAAAATCTTATCACAAGGGAAAGGAACTGCATGAAATACAAATAATATTTACAACACAATGAATGGCAGACTGTTTTTGGCATTTATTGAAGCTTTTGTACTTCATTTTTCAAGAGGTGAGGTCATATGGTTTCACTGTCATCATGACAACACCATAACATGTTTAATATTCTTCCCCTATCTCTTGCACTTTACTGCAGTATCCTTCCAAAACCTAAGCTGTAACTGATTATAATGAAGTAAATGATCTGATGGTCTTTCCTTTCAGCCAAAAATTCCACAGCACACAGTTTTTCGGCCTGGTTATTTGCATGAACTGAGTGTACAGAGTGAAGTACAAACCACTAATGCAACAGACGAAAGTGCCTACCTCACCCAGTATTATCAGCTAGGTAATGATGGCTGTTACCAAAAATTAATGACTGACCAAAGCCTTTTGATACTTACCAACTTATACTAGTTCAGGTCCAGGGAACTAATAGAAACAGAAATTTCCCAACAAACTACATCAGATGCTGATGTAGGTTGGTCTGTATGTGATAAATTTGGCAAAGTGTCTGCTACTCAAACAATTCAAAATAGGGCTTATTTGTTGTAGATTCTATATCACTGAGATTTTGCTGTTAACTAATAAAAGAATTTGCTCTTCTCTCATGAATTCTGCTTCAGTTTCTAGAATGATTTTCATCACATGTTCATCTGGAGGAGAAATTTTAGCAAGTGAAATCATGAGAAAATCATAGAAAGTAGGAAGTTAGCTGGAGACGTTGTGGAAATGGTGTTGGGAGGCTACATGTTGCGTGTGTGTGTGTGTGTATATATATATATATATATATATATATATATATATATATATATATATATATATAGTCTGCTTGTGTCTGTGTATGTGTGGATGGATATGTGTGTGTGTACGAGTGTATACCCGTCCTTTTTTCCCCCTAAGGTAAGTCTTTCCGCTCCCGGGATTGGAATGACTCCTTACCCTCTCCCTTAAAACCCACATCCTTTCGTCTTTCCCTCTCCTTCCCTCTTTCCTGATGAGGCAACAGTTTTGAATTTTGTGTGTATGTTTGTGTTTGTTTTTGTGTCTATCGACGTGCCAGCGCTTTCGTTTGGTAAGTCACATCACCTTTATATATATATATATATATATATATATATATATATATATATATATATATATATATATATATATATATATATATTCCACGTGGGAAAAATATATCTAAAAACAAAGATGATGTGACTTACCGAACGAAAGTGTTGGCAGGTCGATAGACACACAAACAAACACAAGCATACACACAAAATTCAAGCTTTCGCAACAAACTGTTGCCTCATCAGGAAAGAGGGAAGAAGAGGGAAAGACGAAAGGATGTGGGTTTTAAGGGAGAGGGTAAGGAGTCATTCCAATCCCGGGAGCGGAAAGACTTACCTTAGGGGGAAAAAAGGACGGGTATACACTCGCACACACACACATATCCATCCACACATATACAGACACAAGCAGACATATTTCATATATATATATTAGTGGTCTGATGATTACTGTTAATATCCTGATATACGAAGATGAGGCACTGCAACTACATTATTTTCTCATTCTAGAGGTGCAGTTGTTTGAGACTTCCTTTCATGGACCATCATACCAACCTACAGCAAGCCACTTAATGGATGAATTTGTTGCAGGTGACTACATCCACCATATGGACTGAGCAGCAGTGACTCCAGATTTGAATTCTATAAAAAATGTCTGAGTACAATGGGGAAGAAATTTTCAATCTGAATCTTCTGGAAATTTTCAATCTGTGAACCACCACTAGTAACTCTTCTAGATCCCCATAAAGATATTTCTCACTGATGGAATTAACTGCCCACAGAGATCTTGCATTACCTCATAGAGAGCATACTCTGTATGCATGTTAGGAATGAACATATGCCGTATTAAATGTTTTGTCATCTTGGAAGAGAGTTTCTGAGTTTGAAAACTTTATAAAAATATATTTAAGTTTAGAAATTTGATGAGAATTACAACTGCAACTCCAAGAACATAGAATATAACAAACTTCAAATTGGCCTGATGTATACTACAGTCTTGAATTTACAAGTGATTAGCATTTCAGTACAATTGTAAAAAGTAGTTAGAAATAATACCACTACACTATTTATGTGAGGGAAGATTACACAGTAGGTTTCTTATTCATTAACCACATTTTAATATTGCTTATTTACAAAGAGAAACCTCTGAAACAACATGTCAGAATTCAACAGCACCAGGATTGTGAGCCATTGAGACTGTGCATTATTGTTCCATAATATGTTATTCATGCTATTCACAATCCCATGACTCATGGCTGTACAAGATCATACAGCCCTGTTACAGACATTGGGTCAGAAAATGGGCTTGATTGTATCAAGTATCAATGCAAACAGTGTGACAGGATCATTGGACACAGAAGTGGCACCATGTTACCTTTTCAGACAGGTTCTTGTTCTGCATTCTGCATCTCAATAGAAGTGTCCATGTGTGGAGGCTCTGAAGGTAACAAAAATTGACAGATTGCTTTTGTCATTAACACTAGGGCACACCACTGGTAATTTTGACAGCAGATATTACATGCATTAGGGCTGGTTGCTGTGCATTACTTTTGAGGTCTCCACAATGGTACCTTTCAAGAAGATAACTTACGACCATATGTTGCCCGTGTTGTCCTGATATACCTCAAAACAGAAAGCACTCAACTCTTTCCCTTGTTATCACTTTCTCCAGATACCTAAACAATTAAAAATTCTGGTCACGAGTTGCCAAGAGATTGAAATGCCACCATTTGACTGTCACTATTATTGATGAACTCCGGCATAGAGTTGAAACAGCACAGAATGGCATACCCTTAACTGTCAGCCAAGCTCAGTTCAGCTTGATGCCCAGTCATTGTTGCTGCCAGAGATCTGTGTACTAAATTTCCCACCTTCTGTACACACAAACCGCCTGCAAATTTAATAACATACTATTCCTAGTGTAACATACACTGGAGGGCCAAAGAAACTGGTACACCTGCTCAATATCATGTACGGCCCCCTCGAGCATGCAAAGGTAGAGCGACACGACACGGCATGGACTCGACTAATGTCTGAAGTAGTGCTGGAGGGAACTGATGCCATGAACCCTGCAGGTCTGCACATAAATCAGTAAGAGTACAAGATCTCTTCTGAACAGCATGTTGCAAGGCATCCCAGATATACTCAATAATGTTCATGTCTAGGGAGTCTGGTGGCCAGCGGAAGTGTTTAAACTCAGAAGAGTGCTCCTGGAGCTACGCTGTAGCAATTCTGGATGTGTGAGGTGTTGCATTATCCTGCTGTAATTGCCCAAGTCTGTTGGAATGCCCAATGAACATGATGAACAGATGCAGGTGATCAGACAGGATGCTTACGTACTTGTCAGCTGTCAGAGTTGTGTCTAGGTCCCATATCACTCCAACTGCACATGCCTAACACCATTACAGAGCCTCCCCCAGCTTGAATAGTCTCCTGCTTACATGCAGGGTCCACAGATTCATGAGGTTGTCTCCATACCCGTACACGTCCATTCGCTCGATACAATTTGAAATGAGACTCGTCCGATTGGGCAACATGTTTCCAGTCATCAACAGTCCAATGTCAGTGGTGATAAGCCCAGGCGAGGTGTAAAGGTTTGCATTGTGCAGTCATCAAAGGTACACAAGTGGGCCTTCATCTCTAAAATTGCATATCGATGACGTTTTGTTGAATGGTTCACGTGCTGACACTGGTGGCCCAGCATTGAAATCTGCAGCAATTTGTGGATAGGTTGCACTTCTGTCAGATTGAGTGATTCTCTTCAGTCATCATTGGTCCCGCTCTTGCAGGATCTTCTTCTGGCCGCATCGATGTCAGACATTTGATGTTTTACTGGATTCCTGATATTCATGGTACACCCATGAAATCGTTGCATGGGAAAATCCCCACTTCATCACAACATCAGAGATGCTGTATACCATCGTTCATGCACTGACTATAAGACCACGTTCAAATCCACTTAAAATCTTGATAACCTGCCATTGTAGCAACACTGACCCATCTAACAGCTGCGCCAGACACTTGTTGTCTTACATAGGCATGCCGACCACAGTGTTGTATTCTGCATGTTTGCATATCTCAGTATTTGAATACACGTGCCTATTCCAGTTTCTTTGGTGTCTCAGTGTATGTGTACAACAAGTAATACAACAAGGAAACATGTTTTGCACACTGTCGTATGTCAAATATCTTGTGTTTAACCTTTAGCACTTTGAAAAAAAGTACACTATAATTTATAAATTTTGCTGTATTTAAGTGAATTTATGTACATCAATTTTCTTTGTGGCATTTCATGTCTACAGTTTGCATAACTTTTAATTACTGCTGTACGTAAATGAATTTATGTAGCTTTATTTTTTATATATTATAAATTAAAGTTTTTACTGTAAGGAGTTGTGCGCCTGCAGAGCTATTGGCATAGATTTGCCTTCAATTGTTTAGCCTAGGACTTAAGTTTATTTATTTATTGTGAGATATAATTTACAGTATTTTACAAGTTTATGGCATTTGTGAGAGATTGTTCAAGGAAGATGTGCATAATTCAAGAACTTTATCACAGAACACACAATACTAATTGCTCTACCAGGTGGAACTTAGTTTCATTGTTGTGCTAGACTATGTTAATCACACAGCTTATTTGCTGTTAATTAGCTAACAGTCCAGGGAGTCACTGTTATCTTTTAGTTCTTATGCTTCTTGTTAAAATTAGGAAATATTCATTAAATGTGGTTTTCACTAATTTCAGTGTTCCCACGTGTACCTGTCCTGTATTGGGAAAGAGGATTAATGTGCAGCCTTCAGTTATTTGTTAATATTATCATCTAGTTCAAGGTTTTTTTACAAGTGAATCATGTTGATGTAGTACAGTCTGTAATGTAATATAACTCACTGATAACTGCTGAGCCCCTATATTAATAGTTTAATTGAAAATGTTGTTCTCATGCAACACTGATTTGCAATAGCCATTGTACAGGCACAAAGAGCCCTAATGCATTTTAATTGTCATTCTTACTCATTGTCTTCTAATGCAGGCCACAGTATGTTCAACGCCTGGTTGGCTGAGCTTTTAGTTAGCTACAGATTGGCAACGGTCATTCATATAGATAAACAAATGGTTGGCATTGTATACTCATGGAATACTGCACAGTAATCACAGTTTGCCTGGTAAATAACACAGCTGCTTTCATAAATGCCTTAGATTTGATAGGATAGGAAATGCCCATGTCTGTAATGCAGTAAAAGAAGGTAGGAGTGTATATGAGACATGTTTTGTACCTGGGTTATTCAAAACAGAATTATGATTGGCACTATTATTCTATGGCATTTCCCTGTCTGAGTGTGGTGAATTGCCTATGAACTTGCCAAAAAACTACAGCTTAAGTAAAATTTCAATAAATTTACCAAAATGACTGAAGAAGACTGGATAAATGGTTTTAAAAAAGACAAATCCCAAAATAACCACAAGAAAACCATCAAGCAAGTACAACAGTGTTTTAGGTTTTGATGAAGCTGAAGCTGCTGTTTTTTTCCAATTTGAACACTGTTTTCAAAAAAACGTGCTATGTATGTATTTTGCCATATTTTAAGACAGTGAAATTTGTTAGTTTCTTAGAAAATTAATTTTATTATGTCTGTATTTCATACTCTATAAGGGTGTCAGTATTACCCAGGTACTCAGGGCAAGACCAAAAGGTTGCAGACTTGAGAAAATGGATATGCAGTTATGAAGGTATTCAACATCCTTTTTCTTTTATTTTTCTCATACAGCTGTCCTACTAACATTCCAGGGTCACACAGTGCACCATGAATTTTTCCATGGATGTGACAGGATTCCAAACCAAAACAAAAAATCTCTTAAGGTGTCAGTATTCCCCTGGTGTCTCCTACACATAATGCTTATTGCGTGAATACATGAAACTGTCACATTTCTGTCTGTGCTGTATTTAAGTGAACTTTATAATTCAATGTGTTTCAGACCACTGATGATAACAGTCTAATTACTTTTTAAGGAAACATGTTCTTTCTTGAAATATTCTAAATTTATGATTCACTACAGTCACTAAAACCATTTTATCTCCAAAATTTTATTTCACTAATAATTCTTTAGGATTAAAATACATTAATTGAAAGCCCTCATTCTCCACATTGCAGTTAACATTTTACTTTTTCTGGAAACTCTGTATTACTACTATTCAAAATGATTCTGTTCTGGTGCATTTGTATCTTAAAACATAATGTACTTTTATAGTTTTGTAGCACTGATTTTTCTGATTATAAAAATATGTAACTTTCCTAGAATAACGTTTTGGTTTTAAAAATGTTCAGATTAGAAAATTTAACTTTTCTGAAAATTCTTGTGGGCTTTGGACATCCCCATGCACATTAAACCTCTGCTTCATAAAATAATACATATCATTTTGCCATTTTTTTGCTTATACAGACTACAATTAATCCAGATATCTTCACTGACTAATGTGTTTTTGTATTTTTTTTTACTTTTGTTGTAATTATATAATTATTAAAGCTGTAAATACTGAGTACTTTACAATTTTTCAGTTACTGTAGCATGTGTGTCTTTATGCAGGCATTGCATACAAAGTCATAGTTAGGGCTGAGCAGTTAAACAGTATAGATGTTATGTGTTAGTCAGCATTTCATAATCATCCTGTAACACTCCATGTCAGTTAGGTGGTGAACCTTCAGTCATCACCATGCTATTATTAAGTCTGTGATGAGTATTCAGTCAGTGCAAAACTTTGTCATTCACTTTATCAGTCAGTCACGCTTGAGCAGTCAAGATGTTAGTTATTTGTGTTGTCACTTGTAAAATTTTGGTAGAATATTCATAGACTATGCGAACTGCTGACTTATGTTTTACTGCCTGGCAAAATCACTACTTAAAAGTTTATCATTGTATTTTAGTACAATAAAGATAAATCAACTAAAAAGTAAATCTGTGTTGTGGTGAATCATTATTAACTGTTTAATTCACTTAGTAGTTATCATAACACAGTTTTGAAGATCAACATCAAAGACACTTAAGAGAAAAAAAAAGAAAAAAAATGTGTCGGTTGCTTTACAGGGTCTAAAACCAGCAAAATAAGGCATTGATTGGGAGTGGGGTGGGTAGGGTGGTTGAGAGTGATGGGTTTAGTGTAGTGGTAATACCAGATAGGAGTAAGAAGTAGGTTAGATAGTTTCCTCAAAAGACATTAAAAACCTTTTTCCAGTTGTAGGATGGCAGCTGCATTAATAGGGTGCAGGAAATCACTGTCACACCTTTACAGAATGTGAAATCCACACAATATCCTATTCATTCCTATACCATCAGGAGACATTTCCTTGAGGGTATCCCAGATGTAAGACCTTAATCATATACCAATCCAGCACCTCCAACTGCAGCTCTGTCATGTGTATTTCCTACTCAATCAAAGGTAGATGTGAAAGCAGCCAGGACATCCACAAGTGTGGTGCAATTACTCTGCTGTGTACACAGTACATATGATAACTAACTAGCTGCTGAACATGCTGCATACTACAACATAATTCTCTTCAAACGAGGCTGCATTATGTGTAGCCCAAAACCAACTGCTCTGAGCTACACAGGAAACTGTCATTCCAGCATATCATCTACTGTTGCAATTCCTCTTCAATGATGCTCTTCCTCCCTACCACCACCAGACTCTGTAAACTACATAGGTGGCATCTGGTTGCTGTAGGATATCCTCTGTTTTAATATTCCTCACTTAAAACTCCATTAATCCCATTCTTTAGCTTCTCTCATTCTATGTATTTGCAGTAATCATTTACTCTGCTTTTATTTTCCATCCAGAGATTCTGCTAGCAAGACAAGGTTATCACTCACAGGCAGGGGCAGCTAGTATAAGATACCCACCAGATAGACCTATTACATGCATTCTGTGGATGGGCAAACCACTTGCCCTACATTGCTCACATGCATTCATACTCTGTGGAACAGTCATATAAGCTATGGCCTGTCAGCCTTACTGCCGCCCATGCGTTAGCTGTTTTAACACACCTGACACTTGTACCCATTGGTGCCCGGCTGCCTACCAGCATGCACATGAGCTAGAAGAGCCTGGCCTTGACCTTGCACCCCCATGTCCCCATACATATTTCTCCCTTTCTCTCTTTCCCATCCACTCATACACCTCCCTCCTTGTAATCTACTACTCCTTCTCTCCTTCTTCTCCTCCCCCCTCCCTCCTTCCCACTCCCTTCTCTCTCTCTCTCTCTCTCTCTCTCTCTCTCTCTCTCTCTCTCTCTCTCCCTCTCTCATCACAAACATACATGCATACACACACTGAAACACACTTACACTGATGAGCCAAACCTTAACCACTTACGTACTTGCATGTTTGTCCACCTTAGGAGGGAAAAAAAAAAAAAAAAAAAAAAAAAAAAAAAAAAAAAAAACAGGAACAGTTCTCATTTTATGGATTTGAGAAGTCCTTGGTAGGTTTCTGGAGGATCTGAATAGATCATGTAATTCCCATAAATTATGGACAGTTGATTTGTGAACACAGAGCGAGTGTCTGAAAGTGTCCCAGATGTGTTTCATCAGGTTTAGATTAAAGGAATTTGGCAGTCAAGACATCAACATGAGTTCCCTACCATGCTCCTCAAACCACTGTAGCATGGTTCTGATATTTGACAAGGGCAGTTACCCTGCTGGGAGAGCTGTTGCTGTCAGGGAAGACATCAAGCATGGCAGAATGCAGGTAATCAGCAGTAATTTTCATGTAAAACTTCCTGGCAGATTAAAACTGTGTGCCAGGCCGAGACTCGAACTCGGGACCTTTGCCTTTCGCGGGCAAGTGCTCTACCAACTGAGATACCCAAGCATGACTCACGCCCCGTGCTCACAGCTTTACTTCTGCCAGCACCTCGTCTCCTACCTTCCAAACTTTACAGAAGCTCTCCTGCAAACCTTGCAGAACTAGCACTCCTGAAAGAAAGAATATTGCGGAGACATGGCTTAGCCACAGCCTGGGGGATGTTTCCAAAATGAGATTTTCACTCTGCAGCGGAGTGTGCGCTGATATGAAACTTCCTTGCAGATTAAAACTGTGTGCCAGGCTGAAACTCGAACTCGGGGACCTTTGCCTTTCGCGGGCAAGTGCTCTACCATCTGAGCTACCCAAGCACAACTCACGCCCCGTCCTCACAGCTTTACTTCTGCCAGTACCTCGTCTCCTACCTTCCAAACTTTACAGAAGCTCTCCTGCGAACCTTGCAGAACAAGCACTCCTGAAAGAAAGGATATTGCGGAGACATGGCTTAGCCACAGCCTGGGGGATGTTTCCAGAATGAGATTTTCACTCTGCAGCGGATATGGGCTGATATGAAACTTCAGGAGAGCTTCTGTAAAGTTTGGAATGTAGGAGACGAGGTACTGGCAGAAGTAAAGCTGTGAGGATGGGGCGTGAGTCTTGCTTGGGTAGCTCAGTTGGCAGAGCACTTGCCCGCGAAAGGCAAAGGTCCCGAGTTCGAGTCTCGGCCTGGCACACAGTTTTAATCTTCCAGGAAGTTTCATATCAGCGCACACTCTGCTGCAGAGTGAAAATTCTCATTCAGGAAATTTTCATGTAGTCCACAGATGTCATAGTGCCTTGGATTCCTCCCATGGGTCTCAGTCTGAGTGAATGCCCCTCCCCTCCCCCCTTCCCCCCTCCCTCCCCCTCTCCATCATAGCACAATACTGCTCCGATCAGCCAGTGGCCAATATCGATAGCTCAATGCATGTTTCGAGCAACCATTCACCTGGATTACAGCACATCTGGTCACGACCACCCACTGGGTGTAACAAGAAACGTCAAAGTTGTTAAATTCTTATCTATGCTGTATTTCACTAAACTTTATTATTCAGTTTATAGTTTTCAGATTACTGATTATAAAATTGTAATTAATTTTCATGAAGTATTCTAAACTTATGTCATTAAAACCATATGCTATTCATAATTCAAATCAACTAACAGTTGTCTATTTTAGGCTCGACCTACCGTGTCTAAAAGCACACGTTTTATGTTTCCAATGAACATCTTACTTTATTCTGAAAGCTGTATATTTAAAAAGTTATACTAATTCAAAATTGTCAATTTGAGGAAGTTTTATCTTAAAATGTGATCAATTGTTACAAATGTGTAAACTTGATTTTCCTGCTTGCAAAAATGTTAAGTGTCCAAAATAACATGCTACTTTGTAAGATATTCAAATTAGAAAATCTAACTAGAAAATTCTTGGTGGTCTTTGGAAATCCATACGCACAATAAAACTTCCAGAGCAGAAAATAATACCTATCACTTTGGCATTTTTTGATTATAAAGCTTATAGATAATGAAAATATCTTCACTGCATCATATGTTTTTGTATTCTTTCCTTTTGCTGTTTTTTTATATTATTATAGAAGATGTAATTATGGAGTATTTTACCATTTCGTAATTTCTATACTATGTGCATCTTTCTGTAGGTATCGTGCACAAATCCATAGACAGTTGTGGGCAAACACTCAATTAGTTCAGACAATGTGTTTATTGAGTTGTAGGTGGTGGGTATTCAAACAGTCCAAATGCTACGTTATTCAGTCTGCATCTGTAAACTTGAATATTTTTTAGTCAGCTTCCTTAGTCCACCTCTGGTAGTCAAAATTTAAACAATTATGTTGGTCGGAGCTGGAAAATCAGCAGTCTTTGTGCAGCCTCTCATGTGTTACAAATCAGTCTGCTGCTGCTGCCCTAATTTCTTTTCCCTTATAACTGTTTACATAAGAATTTTCTCTGTGTTTCTAATGTTGCTGACGAATTTCTGTCTTAATGTTGATTAGGTGCTAATTTACACATTATTCCCTTAGAGATGTCTTTCCCCCTGGTATTGGTACTATAAGAGCTGAAAATTTAATTGTGATGGGGCTCTGGAATTCAATAGTAGGAGAAGGACGAGAAGGAAAAATAGTAGGTGAATATGGACTGGGGGAAGGAATGAAAGAGGAAGCCACCTGATAGAATTTTGCACAGAGGATAATTTAATCATTGCTAACACTTGGTTTAAGAATGATAAAAGAAGATTGTATACATGGAAGAGGCCTGAAGACACTGCGAGGTTTCAGACTGATTATATAATGGTTAGTCAGAGATTCAGGAACCAGATTTTAAGCTGTAAGACATTGTCAGGGGCAGATGTGGACTCTGACCACAATTTATTGGTTATCAGCTGTACATTAAAACTAAAGAAATTAGAAAAAGGTAGGAAATTAAGGAGATGAAACCTGGATAAATTGAAAGAACCAGAAGTTGTTGAGAGTTTCAGAGGGAACATTAGGCAACAGCTGACTAGAACAGGGGAAAGAAATACAGTTCACGAGATGAAGTAGTGAAGGCAGCAGAGCATCATATAGAAAAAAGGACAAGACCTAGTAGAAATCCTCAGATAACAAAAGAGATATTGAATTTAACTGAAAATTAAAAAATGCAGCAAATGAATCAGGTGAAAGGGAACACAAACTTTTAAAAAGTGAGATTGACAGGAAGGTAAAATGGCTAAGCAGGAATGGCTAGAGGACAAATGTAAGGATTTAGAAGCGTAATTCACTAGGGGAAAGATAAATATTGCCTACAGGCAAATTAAATAGGCCGTTGGGAAAAAGAGAAGCTGCTGTATGAATATCAAGGGCTCAGATGGAAAAGCAAAGAAGAGAAAGCTGAAAGGTGGAAGGAGTATATAATGGCTCTATACAAGGGAGATGAACTTGAAGGCAATATTATAGAAAGGGAAGTGGATGTGGATGGGGAAAATCTGGGAGATGTGATACTGTGAGGAGAATTTGGCAGAGCTATGAAAGGTCCAAGTTGCAACGAGGCTGCGGGGACAGACAATATTTTGTCAGAACTACTGATAGCCTTGGTAAAGCCAGCTATAACAAAACCCTTCCATCTGATGTGCAAGATAATGCAACAGGAGAGATACCCTCAGACTTCAAGAAGAATGTAGTAGTTCCAATTCCAAAGAGGGCAAGAGCTGACAGGTGTGAAAATCATTGAACTATCAGTTTGATAAGTCATGATTGCAAAAATTCTAACACGAATTCCTTACAGAGGAATGGAAAAACTGGTGGAAGCTGACTTCCGGGAAGATCAGTTTGGATTCCACAGAAATGTACAAATGCACGAGACAGTATTGACCCTACAGCTTATCTTAGAAGATAGACTAAGGACAGGCAATCCAACATTTGTAGACTACGAGAAAGTTTTGACAATGTTGACTGGAGTACTCTCTTTGAAACTCTGCAGGTAGCAGGGGTAAAATACATGGAGGAAAAGGCTATTTACGACTTGTACAGAAATCAGACAGGACAGGTATGAAAGAGAAGCAGTGGTTGAGAAGACAGTGAGACAGGGGTGTACCCTATCCCCAATGTTATTCTATCAGTACATTGAACAAGCAGTAAAAGAAACCAAAGAAAAATTTGTATTAAGAATTAAAGTTTGGGGAGAAGAAATAAAAACTTTAAAGGTGTGCCAATGACATTGTAATTCTGAGGCAGCAAAGGACTTGGAAGAGCAGCTGAATGGAATGGACAGTGTCTTGAAAGAAAAATATAAGATGAACATCAACACAATCAAAACAAGGATAATGGAATGTATTCAGATTAAATCATGGGATGGTAATGAAATTATATTAGGAAAAAAGACACATAATAGGTGAGTTTTGCTATTTGGGCAACAAAATAACTAGTGATGGCTAAGTAGAGAGGATATAAAATATAGACTGGCAATGGCAAGAAAAGCCTTTCTGAAGGAGAGAAATCTTTTAACATTGAATATAGATTTATGTGTTAGGAAGGTTTTTCTAAAGGTATTTGTATGGAGTGTAGCCATGCATGGAAATGAAACATGGATGATAAACAGATTAGGTAAAAAGGGAATAGGAGCTTTCAAAATGTGGTGCTACAGAAGAATTCTGAAGATTAAATGGGTCAGTCATGTAACTAATGAGGAACTACTGAATGGGATTGGGGAGACAAGAAATTTGTGGCCCAACTTGACCAAAAGAAGGAATTGGCTGGCAGGACACATTATGAGACATCAAGGGATCACCAATTTAGTACTAGAGCAAAGTGTGGGGGGTAAAAATTGTGGAGGGGGTCCAAGAGATGAATACAGTATGCAGATTCAGTAGGATGTAGGTTGCAGTAGTTATTTGGAGATGTAGGGGCCTGCACAGGATAGAGTAGCATTGAGAACTGCATCAAACCAGTGTTTGGACTGAAGACCATAACAACAACATTGGCACTATACAAATCTGTATCATATTTTGACTATCTATTGAGGAACACAACAATAAACTTTATTGCATTTGATAATTACAGTACTCACTCTGGTCAAAATTGCATCTGTGACAGTTTTTCAGAAAACACCTTTGTGAAAGACTGACAAACACTGAATCTAGCACTTCAACTGAGATTTCTTTTGTAGTCAATTGATGCTCAATTACAGTGATACTGATAAAAATTTGTGCTGTCTCGAACTCAAATGACAAGCATACCAATTTAACTGTTTTACTGAGATATATTTCAGCAAATAATGCACTAATTAATGATGCCGGTGTTCATTAAAGATTTTTTATGTCTAAAACTATTATGTAGTAAGTACAGTGTACAGAAGCATTTCCTTTGAAATTATTAGAAATGCTGTCGCATCCACACAACATCTCAATTTAACTACTATTTCTTAGCTCTTTTTGCATTTAAATCTACGTCCCTTAATCAAAAGGCTGTAGTAATAGACTGAAAAATGAGTTATATGTTCTTTATAATGTGCTCAATTTATAAATATTTTTCAACTGTTCCTGTTAGTGCTGCGTTTCTGTTTTAAAGGAAGTTCCTTTAGTTAGTGAAGCTTACATCAAATGAATGGTTTGCTTTGACCATTCAGCTGCAATCATTTTCATCTTCTAAAGGGTATGCCTGGCCTGTGATGTGGTTTGTTAATGATGGGAAAGCATCCATATGCTTAATTATTTAATTTTGTTGTAAGATGATCTTATCAGAAATACCAGATCCATATGTTGGAAGACTTGTGTGCTGTCTGCCTGAGATTCATATAAAGTTTGCCATGTTTGTATTCATGTTGTAAATGTTTTTGTGTCCTGCTTCTGAGGCAGAGATCAGGAAACAAGTCAGAGTTTTCTGGTTCAAGGATTCATCCTAACTCTGACTGATGTTCTAATCTAATGAGCCACTGTGATTCACATCAAATTCAACTACCATATTTAGGTAACGATATAGTACCTATGTTAGTACAACTGCTTGATTTAAAAATAAGTTGTCATTTATTCTTGCACTTAGTCCTTCTCTCTTTGTTAGGGCTGGTACAGTGCAAAATATACTGAACATAGGTATCAGTAACTTCCATTTTTCTTGAGCAGCACAGTTTTCCAAAAATTAACATTTTTAATAATCACACACAGTTTTCAGAAAAGTGTCTCAAGCTTATGGAGCTAAAATGGTAGCCAAGAAGTTTTTTGGATACAAAGTGATGAAGGAAATTTCAATGAGCAAAAGTACGAGGGTCGGTCAAAAAGTAATGCCTCCCATTTTTTTTCTACTTAAAGAAATTAAGTTAAGTGAAAAATTTGAATTTGGCGCCATTCCTCAAACCTTCTTCTGCAATCCACTGCAGTAGTAACTTTCTGTGTCAACAGGTGGCAGCACAGCAGAAGTTTGTAAGATGGCCGACATCGATGTTCGTTTGAGACAGCGTTGTGTGATTGAATTCTTGAATGCAGAAGGTGAAACGCCCATACGCATTCATGAAAGACTGAAGAAGGTGTATGGTGTTGTGACAGTGGATGTCAGCACTGTTAGACGATGGGTTCGTCGTTGTAAGGAAGCTGAAGGGCAAACACCGTTGACTGACGAAAAGCGGAGCGGCAGGCCGGTGAGTGCAGTGACTCCACACAACATTCAGCAAGTTGATGACATCATTCGTGGTGACCGTCGGGTGACTGCAGATGAAGTGTGTCGCATTATTTCTCTTAGTAAAGGCAGTGTGATCACGATTATTAAACAATTGGGGTACTCAAAAGTTTGTGCACGGTGGGTTCCAAGAATGTTAACCGATCAGAATAAAGAGGCAAGGAAAACAATAGCCTCCCAACACTTGCAGCGCTTCCGTTTGGAGGGAGATGAGTTTCTGAAAAAAATTGTGACCGAGGACGAAACATGGGTGCATTTTTTTGAACCCGAATCAAAGAGGCAGTCAATGGAGTGGCGTCACACAAGCTCGCCGAGGAAGAAAAAATTCAAAACTGTGCGATCGGCAGGGAAAGTTATGGCAACAGTTTTCTGGGATACAGAGGGTGTGATTCTGGTTGATTTTTTGGAGCAGGGATGCACAATAAATTCTGTTCAATACGTCACAACCCTCAAAAAACTTAAAGCACGTCTTCAGCGAGTTCGCCCAACAAAATCAATGCCAGATGTTCTTCTTTTGCATGACAATGCAAGACCACACACCAGTCGTCACACCTCTGACGAGATTGTCAAAATTGGATGGGAAGTTTTGCCTCATCCCCCATACAGCCCTGACCTGGCACCATCAGACTTCCATCTGTTCGGGCCACTAAAAGAAGCTCATCGTGGGATTTATTTTGAAGATGAGGAGGCCGTCAAAACATCCGTGCGTCAATGGCTTAGGAAGCAGAGCTGTGATTTTTACCGTGCTGGGATACATGCCCTTGTTCAAAGATGGACCAAAACTGTAGAGATGGGCGGAGATTACATTGAAAAATGACAAAATGATCCTCAATGTTGTGGTTTTCAACCTATGTAATTGCATTTAAATTTCCTGACAATTAAACGTAGAAAAAAAAATAGGAGGCATTACTTTTTGACTGACCCTCGTACTTGTAAAGTAAAAATAAATTTACTGTTATGAAGTCTAGAGCTATAATGAAAAGAAAAATTGGGACTTTAACATCATGAAGGTTTGAATGTAATGAAAGGCATGAGCTTTATGACAGAAGAATAGTTGAGATGTTCATGGGGCTCATGCCCCATGAATCTGTATGGGAAAGATGTAATTTAAAAACCTTGAGCTGAGGCTCCATGAAAGCTATTTCCAGGTAACCTGTTAACAGATCCATAGCCAGGGAAGTTATTTTACCTCTAGAATATTTTACTGCCATAATCATTAAACTGTACATTAGAGCAATATGCCCTTGGGAAATGTAATTACTGTTGTTTCCACATGCTTTAGGCAATATACAGTACCAACACAGAAAGGCCATTTTGGCCAATGTTACAAGGCCAAATCATCCAGGCTGTTACCTCTGTAATTGCTAAAATGGTTGCCACCCATATGTTAGTTTGATCTCTCTACAGGTACCCCTCTGGTGTGGTCACACATACATAACAGACATCTGTAGTGTTGATGCATGCAAGCCATTTCACTTTGATGATTTCTGTGGTTGGTTTCATGCTAAATATTCACATGTGTAGATTTCATAGTAATTTAAATCTACAGTTAAATTTAATACCCAACAATGATCCATACAGGTATATCATATATTTGAAAGATTCATCTAAAGAGTGAGAACTGTAGAGTAGAAATGATTTCAATTTGTTTTAAAATAGTTTTTCATTACTTAATGATACCTTTAATTCAAATATTTTTATGACTACATTCTTTGTGCCCTTCTGTGCAAGAGTAAGTGTAAATTGTGATTAGCAGATGCCCCTTTTATTCCTAGTGGTATATTTATGAATGTTATTTTCAAATTGTAACTTATTTTTAAGAAAACAATAACAAGAGAAAATATGTACTGTGATGCTTTTGTTAAACTGCCTAGTGCAACTGTTTGTTTTAATTGTTGCCTATATGAGATCTGAGGATGTGCACCAGTTATTATCCAAGACGTGCAATGAGAACTTTGTGTTTAGGTGTGGAACTGCCCCAAAATCTTATTTCATGTGTTATTAATGAATGGAAGTGTGCAAAATAAGTTGAATTTTTTGGTGCTTTCACCACAAAAATCTTGTCAGACAAAGCAAATGTTACTTAACTTCATCATTTGGGAAGTTCTATACTATGTGACTTCCAATTCAACTTCTTACAGAATGCTCATCCAAGAATTCTGAACATTTGATTTTACATATTTTCTTTTTAATATAATCTGTTATTATAGGTGATGTCATATCTTGCCTTTTTACAGAACTGAATTAATTTGTTTTTTTATTAAGTTAACTGACAGACAATTTACTGGAATGGAAAATGAAAAACGTTAATTAATGAACAGAGCATAATGATGTATAGAACATAGTGATAGCTAAAGGTACCAGTATGAGATTATTAATAAGCTGTGAATCAGATTGATTTTTAGATCTGACTGAACAATATGTAAGATTTGCCATTTATCAGCTTACTAAAGTACTGGAGTCCTAACTGAAAACACCATGAGCCCAAGCATGCTGACGGCTTCTCACAAGGTTTATTCTGTTGCCTGGCAGATTAAAATTCAGTCAATAGTATCAAAGAGCTATTACTACATTCTTACATCATATAAATAATACTTTTGATAAGAAAGTAAATAAATACACCTCGAAGCAATTTGGAAGAGATATTTTGAGTATAATATGAGAAAGACCTGTAGTGCTTTCCAGTAAATCTTCAGGAAGGTCATTTCCATGAAGATAGTTATGTAAGGTAATAAAATATAAGTGGGAATATAAAAGGCACTTCTGCACAGAAAAAGTAAATATCTTTATACAGATGTTAGCCAAGGAAACATGGGAAAACGTATTTTCAAAAACAACAACTAATGACTCGTACAACACTTTTTCTAGTACTTTCATGTTTCTATTTGAGATGTGTTTTACAAAAAAGCTTACAAAAATCAATGTCATACCAAGGAACAACAGCCAGTGGATATCACCTGCCATCAGAGTATCTAGTCAAACTCTAAAACATTTCGGTCAAATCAAAAGAAACAACACAAAATAAACAATTCACAGACTACCTTAAGATGTATTTGTATTTATGCAAAATTCTATGCATCAAAGGAACACATGCTACATTTTTACTGTTACATAAGGGTAACGATAAGCACTAAATATGAGCATTTTAATAATTTTTACTTCTATTTTGACAACTTAGTCACACATTTTAATTTTTTAATTGGGGGCAGTTGGATAGAGAGAGAGAAAATTGGAGAACCCCAAACACCCCCTTCCAAAGAAGAAAGAAACAGAGAAAGATGGAAGAGTTACTAATCATCCTGCCATACAATGGAAAAATAGTCTGTTTCTGTATAAACAGTATGGCAATTCCATTTTTTCTCCAGTATCAAATATAACTGGCATGAACCCAATAATTAATTTTAAGAGATACTTCCAGCAGTCAAGGGAACACATCAAGGTTCCTCAATGCTCCATTCTGACAGAATACAACAATAAAATGCATGGAACCGATTGAATGTGTCAAAATGTGAATCAGTACAGGATAAATATCCATAACAGGTAATAGTACTGGGCAATTCAGTTGGTTATTGGATGCCACTGTACACAATGTACTGATACTCTACCACAAAAAATGAAAAGGTGTCAAACAGAAATTGTGCATCTCTACTTGAGGAGTGCTTGAGCATACCCTGTACTGCAGGAGTAAAGTAGATAGGATGCAGTTTGATGGAATGAAGCACCTGATTGCAAAAATATGGGATACCAAAAAAGAAGACAATGTGTTGGAACAAACAGTATGACATCAGCACGTACCCAGTGCTGTGTAATTTGGGATAGTGTGTAGAATGTTTTGCTGCTATCATACCATGTAATTTTTTGTTTTTGATTTTTAATTTGTACTCGTGTTTAATTTATTTCATTCAGTACAAAAATGTGTAATCTTTTGATATGCATGTCTCATTTTCTCCCAACAGTGCTTAGCATTACGTATATATGGCGCAGTATATTATTTTTTCACTTTAAATGTTCTTTTCAATGTAACAAACAAGCTGAAAGTAATCAATGTAAAAAATTAACAAAAAATTAATTCAGGCACTAATGACTTAAAGTACTAAATGGTTTGGAAATCAATAGATACTCTTACCTGACTCATTTTAAGAACTAGCTGCTGTTGAAAATTAAGCAGTTGCAGTAGCTAATGTGTGAAAATGAGGCTCTGAAGAACCAGAACACAACACAACTGAAGACTACAGCTTGTTTAACACTTCAGTTATGAAAAGAACACACATAACACAGCTACACTGAATGTCTGTGACATCACTTCTTTCGGTATGTCAGAAATTATCAAAATATCAGAGAAATGGATAAGAAGATATCTGTCTTCTGATAAGAATAACAGTGATAACACAAGTGCCTTTAGTGAGTGTGACATCTAAAGTAAGATGTACTGCTTTTACACTGTGAATCCAGAGATGTTTTGAGACAACTGGAAAAATTGTGATAATTCGAAATAAATTCATTACTAAAATTTTTTGATCACAGTCTCGTGTTTGATGTAGATTTCATTTCTTTATCATTTCATGTTCACAGTTGGAACCCTCAAAAAAGTTCCCCTTCTTAGCAACATTTGCACTGAGAGACACTAGGTGTAGGATCTAAACCAAACTGCCACACGGCTAATTGCTCCATATTTTTTAAGTACTACAAACTTTACTGCACTAGTACTGACTGAACATTTACATTTCCATGAATTTAATTAGCCATTTGAAATATAGGTGGAAATTATTTCACTAACTTATTTTGTTGAACAAAAGCAAATTGCAACCATTTTTGTTATAAGCCTAGTGTATATAGTTATTTAGATTGAAAAAACTACATTCTTACTGGAAGTAGGATTTTGATGGAATCCTACTTTAAACATTTTATCATCATATCTCACATATTTGATTACTTGTATCAAAAGGCTAAACTGCTTTGTCAAAGTAAATGGTTTAAATGGCTTTGAGCACTATGGGACTTAACTTCTGAGGTCATCAGTCCCCTAGAACTCAGAAGTACTTAAACCTAACTAACCTAAGGACATCACACACATCCGTGCGCGAGGCAGGATTCGAACTTGTGACCGTAGCGGTTGCGCGGTTCCAGACTGTAGCGCCTAGAACCACTTGGCCACCCCAGCCGGCCTTTCTCAAAGTACAATATGCGTACATTTATACCAGATGTTAGACTGTCACTTGTAATGTTATGTTTTGTATTTTATGATGGATTTTCCTTTCTATATGAATGCTGTTCCAAATGACCTGGAGATATTTTTACTGGGAAATCTAATATAGTTGTTCATTCACACGGTACTGTTAGTTGTATTACCCACAGAGTTATCAGAGATATAACAGGTATCACCTGCTTTCATCATCTTATTACATTACTATTTGGCCAATAGTTACATTATTAAGGAGACAGAAAATGATCTTCATCCTCAACATCAGTGCAATAGTAATCAAAAATAATGAGCACAGAAATAATAATACCTCGGATCACTTGTGTTTGCCCTACTTTCTTGTTTTCGTTATTCAGATAACATATTCTGAGATCTTATGAGTGCCACTTTGGAATCATCATTGATAAACAATCTTTTTTTCAATTTTTAGTGTTTGAAGATTTGAGGCACAAGCCATCTTTGAATTATCATTATAATTTCAGTGGTACATTAAGCAGCAATCCACGATAGCTATTCCAGAACAAGAATAATGACAATAAATAGTGGTATGGTAGTGATATGTGACCTAATGAATGTTTTATGAAACAAATATCAGCTACATTTGAGCTATTTGATAAGTAAGCAGGCACAGAGAGTTTCGATTTTTTGTGTTTTGTTGACCACAATGTAGAGGATAGCCATAGCAGTATATATGAATGCAGACTACTGACAGTGTTACTTGGCTGTTTATATATCAAGTGCTGATTCCTCTAACCAAGTCTTGAATCTTCAATGTAGTGTCATCTGGCATATCTGTTATGGATGCAACACAAAATTAAAATAAATGTAAGTAGACAGAAAGACTGGATAACAGTTGGAATTAGAATATCACGTGCCCGGAAGAAGGAACTTCACATGGAATGGAGGAATTGTACACCCAAAGCAGTGAAAATACACTATACATGAGATAATGTAAAATCTTAAACTGTGTAATCAGGAAGGCCAAAACATTGCATCATACACAGCAAATGAACAGTTTAAATAAACAAAGCAAAAATCATATGAAAAATCATAAAAATCTGAAACAAACAGATACAAAAAATTAGAACAATCAAGGGTAGCACAGTTCATAGAAAATGGGACAGACCAAAGTAATCTGAAATGGTCAGCCTCTGAACTTCATAAATGTTTCCTCTCCATAACCAAAAATATAGAGAACCAAAGGCCGCAGGCCCTCTCACGATACATAAAACTACTTAATCTTCCCCAACACTTGCCGATGATGACATTGCATTTCAAATCCACAAAACTTCATGATATAATAAAAGGCATCAGATCCATAAAAAGCACCAGCACTTCTGGGTATGACACTATACCAATCAGGAGACTAAAATTATCTGGTGGCTTAATCAGCAACTTAACAGTGTTACTTATGTAATCAGTCTGTGAAAAGCGGGTTATTTCCTTAGAGATTAAAGTGTGTTACAATGATGCTAATACACAAAGGCACTGAGAGAAATGTAATCACTGACTATCAGTCTATCTCTCTGCTGTGAGTTCTTTAAAAAATATTAGAGAGGGTTGTGTGCGACAGGCTGTATGAACACCTAACACAAAATGACTTACTGACAACCTCCCAGTTTGGTTTTTGCAAAGGGCTCTCCCCAGATGGAGCAATACTCAGTCTCACAAAAGAAATTCTAGGTGAACTGAACTGGAGATGGTATCCTATGGGCACTTTTTGTGATCTTGCTAAAGCTTTTGACTGCTTGAAACATAACACATTAGCACAAAAACTCCCACAGTATGGCATAAAAGACTAATCACTAGCTTGGCTAAAATCTTACTTACATAAAGGGAATAAAGAGTTGCTCTAACAGTTGCAGTTGACAAAATAACGTCATTTTGGGGAACTACTCAGTGTGGTGTTTCATGGGCCACTGATCTTCACAGTGTACATTCATTACTTACTAGTATCAAATGTGATACTGTTGGGCAAATATAGAATGTTTGTTAATTATACAAGTATCTTGATCAAAAGTGTGAAACTTTCAATGCAGATTACTGCTGAAACATAGCAAGTATGGAAAATTAAACCTTTCTAAAACAAATCTAATGCATTTTCAGACAGCAAGTAACAAGCTCTTGCAATATATATCAATAGTCATAAAATAAATGGAACTTAATGTATAACACTTTTTCGGCATGCAAATGGATAATAAATTTAGATGGAATGAACATATTGATCACCTGCTCAAAAGGCTAAGCTCTTCAACTAAGCACTATTTCGTCCTATGCCAGGAGGGCTATAAAAATACTGTCATGTTTCACATATTTATAGTCTGATCTCATATGGTATAATTTTCAGGGCAAATGCTTCCAAATTGGAAAAGTTTTTAAACTGCAAAAACAAGCTCTGAGTTTGATCTGTGGTATTACAAATCAGATATCCTATAGGCATCTATACAAGATCCTTGGTGTACTGATGTTTAGAAGTATCAAAATCTCCTCACTGATGATATTAACATCAAAAACTTTTCTGAACTAATTGTGACATTCACTGAAAGAGTTCTTCATAAATCACACTGTATATAATTTAAAGGAATTTATAGAAATACATACTACATAAAAGATGTATCATATTATGAATGATGATGTGATATTTTATGCTAATACATTTATTATCACATACCTAATATGTATATTATTTGCAGTATTGTTTTCTTGATACCTGGAAGGTCATATTTTATATCTTGTATGTACATTGTTTGCAGTATTGCTTATTTTTCTTCTCTTTTTCTCCATGTTATAGTGCATTGTTTGACTTATTCTACATTACAGCACAACTTTTGTACAGAATGTAATTTAATATGGTCAGATAAAATATCAAATCAAATTTATTATTTTCGAGAATTATCTGCAGTGAGTGCATTACTGCACTTATGTGACTTGGTTTAATTGTCATAATATCTACTCTATATTTTGAGAAGAATTTCTGGGGTACATATGGGCTTTTAAGATAATAATACAGAATTATTTTTATCATTTTTTTATTTCTGTTACAGCACTCATGAAATTATAATTACAATGCTTTAACAGAGTGATATTTATTGATAAATATTTGGTATAGCAGACATTTCATTCTCACAGGAAACACACATAATATATTATTCATTTAAAAAAAAATGTTGTCATGGTCTGATTAACATGCTTTGTGCTAGAAAAATTTATCTAACTTATCTGAATACTTTCTACCTAGATTTATTTCTGCAAAAGTAGTTAAAAATAGAACCACATACAACAATATAAGAAGCAAATGCTCCTGTGTTTTATTATACACATTACACATGTGATGTTCACATATGAATATAGATGGCTCTGATAAAATTGCAGAAAATTCTGCACAACTGACTAGAAGAACTCAAGAATTTTAAGAATGATAAATAGCACAAGTGTAATGTATAATGCAGCTTACACAATTTTTCTATGAAAATGGAGTAGAAAAGTAAATTTGACCAAACAGTGAAATTTAGTATTAATATTACCATTCTCTAATGTGCATTCTTATGTTAAAGTATTTATCTTTGGTTACAAAATGGCACATACTTATATGAAATAAAAATAAATTTAATAGTAGACTAGGATTAATATCTTAACATTATTATGAGTACACATAAAGACAAGAAACATATGATTTTTTTCAAACTAAATTGCAGGAGTGGTGTTCTACAGTTACAGAAGAGTCAGCATTGAGTTACTTTATATGACTATTTCTGACAATATGGCCATTCTACAGACTAGACTTTTTTCTGTGTAGTTATCAGACTGGAATGCTGCTGATAAATGTGAATAATAGTTAAAAACTGTCAGCCCTAGAGATTACATACAGTGTCATAGATAGCTTTACACTTATTTCCAAACAATACATGAAATACATTTAATATAGTTGTAGTATAAATGGTTAACAACATTAATTTTCTTTTATTCAGTGAATATTTTTTCATTCTTATATTGTTAATTGCATAAAGAATAGAATGTTTCAGACCTGTCCTAGAAATGTTTGATACTTTTTTAGAAAAGAAGAGGCAGATGGAGGATATGGTGGTACTGAGGAGAAAGAAAAGGAGGGATGAGGAGGAGGAGGAGGAGGAGAAAGCAGAGATAGTACAGGAAGAGAAAGTTCTACACCATGAAAGTTAAAATTCCATTCAGTTAGATGATTTGTTTGTCATATTACATTGCATTTCCTGCAAACTTTAATACATTGTGTGTTAAGGTGATAAAAGTGTTATCATTTTTAATAAGATGTAATCCTTTCATAACAAGAGTGGTATATGCTTAATCATAGTCATGTACTGGAACACTACTTGCGTAATCTACATTACAATGTGAAACTCTTGCAACAAATATTACATTCTAGTCTCATTAAGGAAAGAAGGCAGAAAATACATCCAGCAATGGTCATCTCCTCACATCTACTTTGGCCAAAAATTGATTAACTTAGTGTAAATGCCCAAATACAGAACATAACGTATTACCCACATAAAAGACTAACATGCCTTGAAAATGAGTGTATTGATTTCTTTGTAACATAGATACAACAGAAATACATTTTAGCAGGTATGTGGTACAAGTTTTCTGGAGAATAATAGGAGTGAACATTGTGCATTGGCTTAAAACATTTCACCTAATTTGTAGATTATGGGAATTGTGGTGTAATTCAAATGAAAATAAGAAGTCTTATAGCTAAAATTTTACAGCATTTTTTTAAAAGTAGATCTCACTTGCAATTGATTGGCTTACCCTTATATCTGAAATGAACTATCTTACTCCTAATGCACTCATTTGATTGTGATCAACATAACTGTTGCCAATCATACTTACAGCTAGCCTAATAATTTTTCCATCACAAAAACGTATTTCTTACAAAGAAAAAAAAATGGATCAGATTTTCCATAAGAACTGCCATGTATCATATAAAAATGACAACAAACTACATGGACACTATTAGTATGAGTATTTATCAACAAAAAGTACTGATACTGTTAAGATTAACTGAAACCGTAATTTGATGTAACAGTAGTAGGGGGTTTATTTTATTAACATAATGTAAAAAGTAATACAGTTAAATAAATCAGGTTGTCGATTTACAGAACAGTGTATTTTGTAATAAACTTCATTCAACATATCAGTTTATTACCTCAATCTCCATCACTCCTTTTTACGAGCATTCAGGCTGACGGGGTTACGTTATTCATAATCTGTCATGGTGTGATGCCACAGATTGGATGACACTGAAAGTATGTCACTATTATTTAGCTCAAGATGATGAATTTTGGTACATATAGCTGATCTGTATGACTACCTTCTAATAACTTCTGTCAAAATGAATGGGTCATGTGGTACAAACATTAACATAAGTAAGTTATAATATTTTTGTTAATTATGTTATTATAATATTATTGTCATCTGTATTTTTTGCTTACTATTGAAGTGTTACTTCATAATAACCACTGAAGGGCTACATTCCTTGCAACAAGTTAATTAAAATGTCATAATCTTCCAAGTAATCATATTAGTTTATTACACACTTTGGAAAAAACTTCAGTTGTTTTTGAGAATTAAAAGGCGTTATCAAGTTATCTTAGTAAAAATAAATGAGTATTAGATCTGAGTAGTGTTTTGTTATAGTCCATAAAAGACATAATAGTTCCAAAACAGCAGAAAATATATTTTTGAAGGAGAAAAAGGAAAAAAGAGCATTGGTGTAATATTTTTACAACTAATCTGATTCAGCCATACAATAACAGGCATTCATACTAACATTTGCAGACACTGAAAGTAACAAATCTTCTGCAAACTGAATTTCACATTAAACTTTGGTAAGCTTCTACAAACAACAAAAAGCTAGCAGTGCCTCAATGTGCCATTACTTGAAGTCCAACTATTAATTTCTAGACATTTTTAACAAATGCTCTCTTTCAGAAGGCATAAGGGAACTAGTAAACCAATTGTAATAGCTAAATCATTTCACATGTTAAGCAACTCTGAAGAAAGTTTAAACATTTATTGTATAGTACAGCAAACTGTTCGGCATTTTTCATTCACACTTTGTGTAAAGTTAATAAACTCATCAACTGGCTCTAAAATTGAATTGTGCAAAAATGTTAAGTTAAGAATTTGGAAAACAGTGCTGCATTATTATTGGTAACATACAAATATATCTTTGGAAACACACAGAGGTGAGACAGTTTGGTTCCACATATCCTTTCAACTCATAAAATATGAGTGTGCTTGAATGTAGACGTATGTTGTTTCTTAGTTCGTAATCAGAATTATTATCATGTAATTCCAAGTAAGGTTATGTAACATTGTTAAAAATAATAATGGAATATGTTTCACATTTGGTAAATTTTAATTCTGATGTATGTTACATAAGCTTTATTTACTTATCAAATATATTAACATCAATTTGAAAGATTTTCTGATGTTAGATTACACTATGAATAGCAGAATGTTTCGAGCAGAAATTAAACTTATTAACTCATTTTTCACTGTAGAAATTGTCATAATTCTCTATTAGTCATATGAGAAAAACTTCCTAAACTATGAAGTGGCATTCATGCAGAAATAGGAAAAAAACTTTTTATAATACATGTGTAATGTTTTTCAGAATATATGCTTTAATAGAATGAATATGAGAGACCTCATTCTTTTTGTGAACTGCCAAGAGATATAACTGCTCTCTGTTATTAAACTTTTCTTCATGAGATATGTAGAGTAAGCTGTCAGCTTAGAATGTCTCCTACAAGATGTCAGTACCAATGGATATGAGTTCATTGTTGTAACACATGACCTGCTACTATCCAGCAGAATAACAATGTTCCAGATGGTATAACACCTGCTGTTCCATCTCATGAATCTTTTCTTCCCACAAGCTTTTATCTCTTCAGGAGGACTGACTTTTTCTCTTTTTGTGAAAGAAAATGTAAGGCAGCATAAAGCAGATTCCTAAACTGAACTTTCAATTTAGATTCCAATATAGCTTTTATTGCATGCTACTTATTTTATAAACTGTCTCTTTTAACATAATATATTGTAATATTTCTCTTCACACAATGAGCCTACAAACAGCCAACTATTCTGAAAACTGAGTAGGCCTTTAAGTATTTGTTATAAAGGAGAATTTTCAGCTTTTCTTTGGTATAGGAGTTGAGTTGTAAATTCTATTATGATACATTAGAGACACTGTAACATGTGTAGTATTAGTGTAAGGCAATGATGTTGGATATACATCCTGTGCAAAGTTCTGATGGAAGTATTAGTCTTCTATGGAAGTAGTTAAAAGTATTTTTGGTAATGTGAAACATCTACTGAAGACAGCTTATGTTTGTCATATTATTTTTGTAGCTGTGATACCTTATAACTCTCGTTATACACACCATGTAGTAGAAATGCCATTATTTCAGCAATATTACAGTATCAGTAGGCAGAGAGACCATTCCTAAAAGGAGGAAGCAGCATGAAGTGTTCTTGCACTCAGCACTGGTATACATAAAGAGAACAATAATTTACAACATTCATAGACCTTTCATCTTAAATTACCGATTTTCTGTAAAACTCATTCAACAAACAAATTCTCTTGAAAGCAGTATAATGTTTTCAGAAGCAGTTTGTGTGCAGCATACCAGTAATTTTTATGCCAGATCATGGAAAATGTTACAATTTGTGCATGATTCTTACATTATCTTATTTATTCCATCTTATATTTTGTTACAGTTTTTTCCATACCCATAAACTGTATAGGCTATTATCAAACCACCTCTCTAAGTACAAAACTGTTGGCATTTCCACATGCATAGTACATGTTGGCACTGCATATTGGTACTGATCAGTACTGTAATCAGCAAAGTTTTTCTAGTCATGACATGGCTTTGCATTTTTAAAGCTTGGGTATGCTTCATTTCATTTCATTTCACAAAAGTGGTATTATTTTATTTGTTAATAGATTCAGCTGTTGCACAAAATTTGCATTATGTGACAACCACTTGCTGTCCACTGTTTTGGCTGTTTAACCTGGCTATCATCAAAGGACTGACATCTCTTTGACAGTGCTCAAGTCACAAAAAGAAAAGAAGGTAGACTGTGGTGGAATGGTTCTCAAGTTAGTAGGATGTTCATAGGAAAATACAAGTCATCTACACAGTACATATCCAATTAATGGTACAAAAAAGAATCAAAGAATATAGTCACTGCTGCTGCACTCCATTATCTGAAAAGTTTGTACATTTATCAGTAATTGTGAACTTAACTTACTGAATATTAATTGCACTTTAAATGTCATACCATATAATGACAAGCATAACATATCTTGTATATGTCAATAATCTAATTATTGTATTTTACAGCAGAATGCTATTCTTTAAGCAATTCCAATCAATCATAAATTTCCACATCAATACTGTCCATCTTCACCAATACACCGCACCGTGCATGTGGCACTGCACAAATAAATTGAACCATTACGTGATGAATCAGTACCACCTCTCAGTGATCACAAAAATGTGAAATATAACCATCAGACAGAACTAAAATTCATGATGTCTGATATAAGTGCCAAAATCAACAGATCCGATGTTCTGCAAGTGAATTCTGGTGGTCAAAGTTTACTATACTAACCTGGTGTAGCAAACTGAAGCAAATGTTTGATGGCCATCTTTCAGCAAGGTTGTGTTACTGTGGTCCACCAAGAGAGTGTGATGGTACTACAGTGTTGTTCAAAGGTACCAGAAAACCTGAATTGTAATTGAGCAAATTAAGAACAACAACTCAAGGGAAAGTATACTGGCCACATACCATTTTTGTCGAGAAGTCACTCCACCATAAAATGAGATGGAAGACAAGACATCAAATAATAAGTATAACAGCATTCGACTTATACAGCATCGAACAGGCTTGCGCTATTATACAGCAACAATTTCCGTATGGCACAGGTCACAAATGTATCAGTTCTGGATCATTATGAAAATCAAAGCATGCAAGGGATATGTTCATAATTTCATAAAAAAAAGAGTTAGTTCCAATGTTGGTGCTCACTTTTAACACAGGAATTATTGAGAGATGAAAAGAGTGAAAACAGTTAGGACTGACAAAGAATTTCATAAGAGCAGTGAGGACTATACATGATATTAGCACATTTAAATTAATGAGTAGAGCCAACTGTAAAGCCTTTAGTCCTAATGAAAGTATTGGGATTCACATCTAGTTTGATTTTTAAGCGGGAATACTCATTGAAATTTAAAATTTTGTCTGTCACTGTAGCCTACATTGTTTTGAATAGGTGTAACTGTTGTTAAGTTCTAGTCTCCTGGTCTGCCACTCTCCTTTTGTTTCAGTTCCAGGTCCCTAAGTAAAGCAAGAGCCAACTGCATTGGTCAAATCAACAGAGTAACAGAATACCCTATAGCAAACATGAGATATTCCTGTTGACTACACGGATGACAAACCACGTCCAAACAATCCGCCGATTACCCGCTAAGAGGTGGTTTTTTAGTAGAAGGGTGGATGTCACAGCAGTCTGCTTCATATAATCCGCGAGATAATGACAGACTTCTATCCTTTATGTAAGCTACTCTCAATCACTGAATACCCTGTTGAGCACAGAATAGATATGTATCAGAAGAAAACAATGAAACGTGTATGAGTGTATGATTCGGCCAAAAGTTTATAATTACTAGGTGTACGTGTGATAGATGCTTCAAGAAGAACTTTCTGTGGAGCTCGAGTTCTACTGTGAACGAGCAGAATGAAGAGTTAGAAATGACATCACAACAGTACAACGTAATGTATCTTGTCACACAAATCTACTGTACTCGCCGCGCATGTGGCGGTTACCAGTAACAAAGCATTTCTGTGGTTTGGCTCCGATTACAGATAAAACAAAAGAAACGTGGATAATGGTAGAAAAAAGTACGCAACTGGAGCGACATTAGTATAACTGTTGAATGTTAAAAAGAGAGACCTTATAGTAAGAAACTATTCTTATTATGTTCGGAGAAATGGAATTTCGCGCGTGTTACGTGAAAGTAATACTTTCGGGCTGGCTGTAACCAGTCGGGTATACGGCCATAAGTTTTATTTTATACCATTAAGAGTATTAAAACACGAAAAATTCTGAAACAGTTCGTAAATTAATAAGAAAAGATTAACACTAAATGCTTGAAACCAGTTATGAAATAAAATTGTAGTAACGCACTTGATTGATTGCTGTCGTTCTAAAATTCTTATAACTTCCTTATGTGTCCTGTCACGAATCAATGATACTGATCCTATGGAAAAAGTGGACATGATTTTTCTCGCAACTGGACCAAGAATGGTATAATGATAAAGGAGGAAAGGGAGCTGTGACTAATAGGTTTGTTTTCAATTTCTTCGTGAAACATACACCACGAGTTTAGCCTAAGTTCGACTAAAGTACTTTACATTAAGGGAAAATTGTCAGTTGCAGAGCCAGAAAGAATCAATTTGTGGCTAACATGTGAGGACAACAGTAACAATATTGGTAGAGGCGAAAAGACGATCACTGAATAGGAAACTGTGTGTCACAACTTTTTTATTATTATCTTAAGTAGTGGAATACAGATATCTTTCAACAACAAAACATAATTCCCTTGCGGAACTATATACAACCGGTATATTGTTAGAGGTGGTTTTGTACACATGCTGCCGCTCTTACGAGTACTGAATCGGCTCATGGACAACTTAACATAAGCGCAAAGTTATTTGTTTTCGCATTTTATCATCCGTTGTATTATTAAACGAGTTATTATACTCGGTATCTTGTCATGTTGACTTTTTTTTATAATCTCATCCTTCCCAGAGATACATATCTTCATAGCGCCAACGCCAATAGTTCGTTTCACTTATCCCACTAAATCGCTGGGTGATTACGGAGGTAACGAAGTTTCCGTTTTTACGTCTTTCACTAATAGGCAACACAGAATTTTGGATGGATCGCAAATTACTTTGATTCATGTTTCCTTACGTTGCGTCTCAGCGATCACTGTCATCACATCTGTATATGAGGGGAGCAGATCTAAGGAGCACACCAAAATGAAATGATGTAACGAACGAGATTAGTTAGCACGTGACATCGTAAGAAGGTATAAAGTAACAGAGAAACAAAAATATAGATGCAACGTATTCTGGCAGAGGGTACCGTGGGTATGAGAAAAACTGCAAATCGTGACGTCTGCCTGAAATGCTACGAAGAAACCACAAAGTGACACTATAGTTATGTAGGGACGTAGTACCACTGGCTCTACCCGCCAATAATATCGCTGCAAGAAAAATTGTATGTTCGTCAGATGAGTTGCCAGTAGTAGGCGCTGTGAGCTACACGTTTTGTGTATGCCCCGTCAGAATAAAGGTGGCGGGAGTGCGAGTGATTATTTACCACGGCCGCTCCCAATTACCTACAGTTACATTACAGATTATCTAACCAGCGGACTATAAAGACACAAATTTAACGTCAAAATAAAATGATACAAAGATAATAATTTAATCTTTTTGTGTCATTTTACGTTGGCACTAAACTTATTTCTTTAATACTCAGTTGGATTGCGGCAACTGACTATCTCAGTTAGATGTCCCGATATTCAGTTTAACACTTTTCTGTGCACTGTACGGTACGCTTTGAGAAGAGACGTTGTATCTGTAATTTTTGTTTCTTCATCACGGAATCTCGTTTGCTCACTGGGTCTGTATTTTGTACCATATCAATTTTGATGTGCTCTTTGCGCGTATGCCGACTGTCGAAGAGCGTCGTAAGAAAAACTCGAACGATAAAATAATTTGGCGTCTAGGCAAAACCCTTTACGTATGTCCTACAAGCGATTATTGACTTCTTTACTGATTTTCTATCCTATATTGCGCTACTAATTTCAAATCC